>NW_026729115.1:0-193462 GCF_030272615.1 Cryptomeria japonica
TATAAAAATTTATATTATTTGAGTTTGAGGATTAGGTCATCAAACTCGTAAAATTGTTAATGAAACATGCTCTCAATCCCATATAAATAAAGATGAAGTATGGTTTAAAGTATCTAAAAATTTAAAGTTTGAAAATTATGTGAAGTTTTCATGTTTAGATATGTAAAATAGTAAGGTCACAAAAACACAGAGATTACAATTTGATACGACGAATGAGAGTTAGTTTTCTTAGAAAATGATTTCAACTACTCAACATTATGGTTAAGTATCATAGTTATTTGTTTAAAAACTAATTTAATATTAAGTTTATACTATTAAGATTTTTTAGTGCTTTAAGTATAATCACAATCTCATATAAATAAATAAAGAAGGAAATTTACAGTAATTAGAAAAAAAATGATAAACATAAATCACTAATTGAATATAGAAATATAAAATAATGTAAAATAACTAGGATCAAAATATTAGAGCTATATACTAGATTACAATGTGAAACACAAAGGACAATTCAATGCATTATGGTCTTATATCATAAAAAAGTTAAACACTAGTTTGCTTGGAAAATTGTCACTTTTCTATACATTAATTGCAAAATAATCTAACAAATGATGAGAATAATATAACTAGAAAATGAACTAATCTATTATTTAAAAATATTCACCAAGTGATAATGGAATAGATAACAAGAAATATCACCCAATCTAAAGAAGGTTGAATAATATTCTTCTTAGCAAACAATACAATTTTAGAGAACATAATTTTTTTTGATTGTATAGAGATTTTTCTTTACTCTTTTTTTTTTTAATTATACCTTCATAATAGCCTAATTTTTGTTAATATTTAGAAATATGGATAGTAAATGCAATACAACCCCTCTAAAATTTGAAGTATTCAAGAGGAAAATTGTATTTTATTTTATTTTCCATTGCATCTTTATAAAAGAAAAAATTACAATGACAATGTCTACACATATAGAATGCTAGTACAAAATTTTGTATCAATGGAAATATTTTATAGTTTTCTAGCAAGAGTATTTTTGGGTATTTCAAAAATCTTTTCTTAATATTGGAGATTGGGAGAATGAAACAAAAATGTTTGAATGATGTCAACGAGAGGATACAAGGCATATAGTTATCATAAATATGTTTAGAATAGTTATATTCCTAGTGTAGGTCATCATTAGTATGGGACAATAATACATTATGCTAATGATCATGCATCATACTATCATCTAGAAATTTAAACCAAACAAAATTATAAAACATTACGGAAAACAAAGAAAAGAAAATGAAAAATACATTAAAAATATCCTATTTTGAAATTATGGTAATGCAACATAGGTTTTAGAGTGAGTGTAATATTAAATGTGATATTATATGGTTGTATAATTTCTTATGCTACAAAAACCTTGTCATTGCATAAGAAGTAATGATACACCACTTAAAAGGAAAAAACTATGAGAATTTTTTAAAGTGAAGAATAGCTTTTTATTAAGTGAGGAAACTAAGAAAAGGTTTGTGTAGGATGAGTTTTACAGTAGTTTTGTGATAAGATGCATATCCGAGAAAAAAAATTACTAAGACAAGAGATAAGAATTTTAAGGGAAAATACAATTTTAAATATCTAGGTATGCATAAAGTAAAGTTTCAAATTGTGGCAATAAGGGTTACTCAAAGGAGTGTAGGTGGTGTATTAAGTTCATATATGGGTGCAAAAACCTTTGTTAATAAAAAAAATGAAGCAATTAATGTGATGTGTTAATGACACTCAAATGCATAAGAGACAAAAAGTTATTTTATTTATTTTTTCATTTAATATTATTTTCATTACAAGATTAGTATGTTAATATTTTAGATAAACATATATAAAAAATAAAAAATGTATTTATACACTAGTTTAATATAGGAAAAGAGTAGAATAAAAATAGATTAAAAATAAAACTATTAATTATGAGAGATTAAAAGTGTCCCTATATAAAATCTATTTTTTCTTCAAGAATAAAGATAAAACTATAGAATAAAAATATAATCATATAATTAGAGACATATTGGTCCTCCCAATAGTGTTGTTAGTTTGGAGTAGAAAATAGAAAAAAAATTAGAAAGAGTAAGGGGGAAATGTTTAGACATAGAAGGGGGGAGAGGAATATAGAGGGAGAGAGGAGGATAGAGAGAAATAAATAGAGATATAGAGAGAGGTAGAGGGAGAATAAGTGCAGAGCAAGAAAGGGAGATAGAGAGGGTATAGAGATATAGAGGAAGAGGGAGAAGGAGAGATAGAGAGACATATAAATTGTGAGATAGAGTGATAGAGAGATAGAGATTTAATGAGATATATAGGGGGAGAGTGAGAGAGATAGAGAAGTAAATATAACCAAATGAAGATGGAGATAAGGAGAGAGAAATAGGGGATGAAATTGGAGAGGGAGAGAGAGAGAGAGAGAGAGAGAGAGAGAGAGAGAGAGAGAGAGAGAGAGAGAGAGAGAAGAGAAGGGGAGAGAGGTGGATATAGACAGATATAGGAAAGTTGTGAATAGTGTGGTTAGTTTAGAGTAGAAAACAAAAAAGAATTTAGTATGATATTTTTTGATAGAAAACCCATTTACATTCATGTAATAATCTAGAATTATTATTTAGAATAAAATAACTTGAAATATATTTTAAATTTTTTAGATAATTGCATAAAAATAGCTGAAGATGAACAAAGATATATATTAAAAATAATCAAGTAAAATTGCTTTTGATAATGTTAGTAGGGAGAAGGCCCTAAATCTATGAAACAAGAAACCCACATAACAACAACAAAACCCTATCCACCAATAGTCAATCACAGATAGCCACTGTCAACCATAAAAAATAGTCAAATATTAAAATGTCCTTGTAACTAAACCTGCTAACTCTAACTAGCCACCATCTGCCCCTCATAATAATAGTATGATTATATGATGAAACAATAAGGATCTAGTCAACTACTGAGAGGGGTGGGTAGGGAATCGGTAGATAGAAAATAAACTAAAATTTCACCATACTTAGTCCCAACTCATAAACCATTCACTGGGCTAACCGGTTTAGATACTGTATCAAAAATTGCAACTGCACTAACAAACTTACCGATTGACCAAAATATCAATGATACAATGTAACAGATCCGAAACTCACATACCATTTAAGAAAAATATTAAACCACTTTACTAAAATCAATAATAACTCATTTCAGATCACTTCCGGCCATCTAATCATATCTAAGTGGATTTACAAGTAAATCATATCAAGCATATCAAAACATATAACCACAAAATCATTCACCACTTGACACAATGATTTTTGACATGGAAACCCAAATGGGAAAAACCATGGTGGGGATCAATACCCACAAATATCCAAAACTCTTTTGAAGTTCACCCTGTTAGGAGCCAAGCCTTGTTCGAAGCTTTACAAAAATATCCTGTTAGGAATAGATCTGGTTAAGGACCACCTAGTTAAGGGATTGACTATAATACCCTGTTAGGAGTAGCCTCGATAGAGGATTTCAAATCCAAGATAATGGATCACCTCATTAGAGGATTTAGACAACACCAAGCCTATTAAAGCTTACTTGGTTGAGGGATTTAACTATTGTAATGGATAGAGAACAACATGGTTTTTATTGATCTAGTAACAACACTATCTTACTTAGTCAGATCATTTTATGCTCCTATCTGCCTTCAAAACATTCTGTAGATACTCCTTCTAGTTCGGAAATCAATCACACTACCACACTTAACTAAATTGCAAACATAATTACAAACAACTCATCGACCTTAAAAAGAAATACATTAGGTTGGTAACACAATACAAAAACCTAAGATCTCATAGAGATTACAAACATATCGGTTCAAACCTAACCGTTGGATTATGTAGCAATTAGCTTCACATTGTTCAAGACAACTTTGACTACTCTTGGATCATCACATATTGGATCCTGTAACTCATCACACATTATTCACTTCATGTTATGAAGTTTCTCATTCCCAAGATAAAATAGTTATCTCTACATGCCAAAACCACTTTGAAACTCATCATGTGCATCATGCAAATGTGGCATCTTCATCTCTGATCACCATTTGATCATAGATCAACACAACTAATTCACCAAGCTCCATCGGTTAGGGTTTGGCATATCAACTAGTTCGAGTTACCGATTGATTGCTTTACTTCAAATACCAATACCGGTTTCCATCACTCCTCTACTATCAGTTGCATTACTGCATCACTACCAGTTGCAATACAACTCCATTACCAGTTGCTATTGACATCAATGACCACACTCTACTTCATCAATGCAATTTTCATGCAATTCCAACAATCTCCTCATTTGGCATTGATAGAAATACACATATTAGTACCCTTTGATTGTGATGATTAGGAGTAATGTACATACATAGGTGTAGGAATCCTGGCTAGTTTTCATTTTTTCATGAACTCTTCTTCAACTATATATTCATGTCTTCCGTTAGTAACTGGCTATCAATCATACATGATTCTTCTCCCCATCAATCATAAAGTTCTTCTCCCCCTTTCACACCAATGCCAATATCAACTAGTTAACCATTCCATGCTTTACCAATCTACAACAACATTTTTAAACTTGTTGCTCCCCCTTTAGAATAACTCCACTCTACACCAATCCTACTTCAAGATCTTCAATAATCTCTGAGATTTATGTCTTCCACATCAACTTAATTGACTTCATGTAGGGTTACAACCCCTAACTTACCTCTAAGATGCTCAAAAGTAGCCTTAGGTAAAGGTTTAGTAAAGATATCCGCTAGATGTTCCTTAGTAGATACATGCTCTAGTGACACATCTTTACTTTGTACTTTCTCTTTCAAGAAATGATACTTTAGCTCAATATGTTTGGTTCAAGCACACAACACCAGGTTCTTAGAAATGTTTATTGCATTGGTGTTATCATAGAAAATCCTTACCATTTCTGTAATCTTCAACTTGAAACCTTCTAGAATCTATTTCATCCAAATTGCTTGGGTACAATTCATATACACTACATTATATTCATCTTTTACAATTGACCGTGATATACAATTTTCTTTCTTTCTTCTCCAAGACACTAGCCTTCCTCCAAGAAAGAAAGATCCTCTAGTTGTACTCTTCTTGTCATCAACATTTCCTATCCAAGATGAATCTATATAGACTTTCAAATCAAAGTTATTTGTATATGGATACCATAATCCTTAATCAATTGTGGCTTTCAAATATCTGAATTTTTTTTTATTTGCTACCATATGTGTCTCCTTAGGGCTTTTCTAAAATTTGGCAACTAATCCTATTGCATGAGCAATGTCTGGCCTCCTGTGGACAACATAATGTAGTTTACCTATCATTGACCTGTACCTTTTTCATCCACTAATGCATAATCATCCTCCTTACATAGCTTACAACCTATAACCATTGGTGTTCCAACTGGTTTACAGTCTCCCATTCCAAATATCTTCAATACTTCTTTCACATACTTGGATTGTGTGATGAAAATACCTTTCTTCATCTATTGAATTTCAAGACCTATGAAGCATTTTATTTCACCTACCAATGACATCTCAAAATCATTCTTCATTTCACTAGCAAAGCCATGACACATATGATCATTTCCTCCAAAAATGATATCATCCACAAATACCTCACTAACCAATATCTTATCTCCTTCAGTCTTGATATATATATTGTTGTCTTCAATGGTTCTTTGAAAATGAATCTTCACTAAGTGAGAATGTAATCTTTCATACCATGCCCTAGGTGCTTGCTTCAAACCATATAGTGACTTATGTAGTTTTCAAACCATATCCTTTGCTTCAGTTAAAGCATAACCATCTAGTTGTTCAGTGTAGACTTCCTCTTCCAATATTCCATTTAGAAATACTGACTTCACATCCTTCTAAAATAATTTGAATCCTCTAAATGCTGCAAATGCAAGTAGAGTCCCAACTCCTTGCAATCTTGCAATAGGTGCAAATGTCTCACCATAGTCTTCACCTTCTTCTTGTACATATCCTTTGCATACCAGTATGGCTTTATTTCAAACTACTACTCCATCCTCATTCAGTTTATTTCTGGATACCCATTTTGTACCTATTACATTCTTGTTCTCCGGTTTGGGTACTAGTGTCAATGTATTGTTCTTCTCAATCTGGTCAAGTTCTTCTTTCGTAGCCTTTATCTAGTGATCATCTCCAAAAGATTCCTTTGTTGTTCAAGGCTCAATACTGGAGATCATACAAGAATTCTCTCTTACTCTTCTTCTGGTTAACACACCATAATCTTTATCTCTAATAATCTGATCAGGATTATGATTGAGTCTAACATACCTTGGAATAACATGATCATGGTCTTCAAGTTCTTCTTCCTCTTCACTTTCTTCATCTTTTGCAGAATCTCCCTATTCTAGTTGAACTGGGGCTTCTCTGATCTATTCTTCAACTTTTGGCTTCAACAGTTTTGGTTCCAAAAATAGTGTGTAAGGTTCTTCTTCTTTATTCACCTTATTTCTTAGAAAACTCATCAACTTGGACATTTACACTTTCAATGATATTCTTTGTCTGGTTGCTGTAACACTTGTAAGCTTTTTTCTTGGTGGAGTAACCAAGAAATATGCCTTCATCACTCTTGGCATCAAACTTACCAACATAGTCACCTCTCTTGATAAAACATCTGCTACCAAAAATCTTAAAGTAATTGACATTAGGTGATCTACCATTCCAGTATTCATAAGGAGTTTTATCCTTACCTCTTTTAACCAGTATATGGTTCATTATGTAGATAGTTGTGCTGATAGCTTCTCTCTTGAATGTCTTACCTACACATCCTTGAATTAGCATAGTCCTAAGAGCTTCAAAAATTGACCAATTGTTCCTTTCTGCAATACAATTTTGTTGTGGTGTCCTAGGTGTAGAAAATTTCCTCTTAATTCCATTGTCTTCAAAGTATCTAGTGAATTCCTCTGAAGTAAATTCACCACCTTGATCAATTCTTAAGCACTTAATCTTTCTTCCACTTTATTTTTCAACTAAGGCTCTGAATGCCTTAAACTTGCTAAAGGATTCTATTTTGTCCTTGAGTAATATGACCCACATCATTCTTGAGCAATCATCATTAAAAATCATGAAATATCGATCATCTTGAATACTCCTAGTCCTTATTGGTCCACAAAGGTCGGTACTAACCAAGTCTAGCAAGTGTTCTTCTGAGAAAGAGTTGCTCTTAAAGGTTGAGGATGTCATCTTCCCTAACTAGTATTCCTTACATAGAGCATTCACCAGTCTGTCCAACTAAGGCAAACCTCTTACTAATTTGGACTTAATAACTTTTACAATGTTATCAAAATTTACCTGATAGAATCTTCGATGCCAAAGCCAACTATCTTCTACTTTTGCAATTAAATAATTGTTAACTTTAAAAATTAGATGAAACAAGTTACCTTTTGTTTGCTTGCCAGTTACAATTAGTTCACCTTTGCTTCCATAGGTTTCGCACATCCCATTCTTGAATTCTAGTTGATAACCTTTTTCATCAAGTTGAGCAACACTCAATAGATTGTGTTTTAGTCCTTCAACCCAATAGACATGATTTTAATTTCTCTTATTGTTAAGAGAGATGGTTCCCTTTCCTTTTAACATGTAGGGTGAGTCATTCCCAAATCTCACAACACCTCCATCAAATTCATTGAAAGTAAGAAACTTACTATGATCACCAATCATGTGGTGTGAACAACTACTATCTATAATTCAATCATTAGAACTATCCATGCGAGAGACTAATGCCTTCTAATCTGATGTCTCTTCTTTAATAGCAACAAAGACAATTTCCTCATTTGCATCTTCTTTATATTCCTCATCTTTAATTCCTCCATCCACTACGATGAGACAATCTCTTTTACCTTTGCCTTTGTACTTCTTATACTTCTCATGTTTCTACTCATTATCTCTATTTGTACAATTAGTAGCAATATGTCCAATCCGGTTACATGCAAAAACACTTCAAAGGTAATTTACCTATGTACTTACTGATACCTTTGGGTAACCACTTGGCCAACAATGCTTTAAGCTCAATCAGACTGTCTTCATCATCAACCTCTCTACTGGATTTTGGACTCATAACTGTGGCTCACTTCTCTGCTCTTGCTTACTGGTGGATTTTAAACCAAGGCTCTAAATTCAGATTCTGATCTCTGAACACTTCCATCAAAACCATTTAATTCAAATGCATTTAATTTACCAATGATAGAGTAGACTAGTAGAAGGGTTCTCAACACCTTGCTACTCACTGTGGTATCCTCCACTGTACCACTAGCACTTTTGATCTCACCAACTATCTCATTGATCCTCTAACCATATTGTTGAATGTTTTCACCTTCAGGCATCTACATATCATCAAATTCACCTCTCACACTCTCCTCTTTGGCAATCATCACATGCTCATCACCACTAAAGATATCCTCAAGTTTCTTCCACACTTCAAAAGTAGTCTCCAAACCATGGACATCAACATACTATGAATCAAAAAAGGAACTAATAATGGCCTCTAATGCTTGATTGTTCTTCTCTTGCTCCTTCTCTTGATCATCTAACAAAATCCTACTAGGAAAGTTATATTTAGTAAGAACATGTTCCCAATATTGGCTTCCTAGAGTCTTGATATAGATCTTCATCATCTCACTCTAGATTTTGTAGTTTTCCCTATTTAACTTCAGACCTTCTTTCTTCATCATGTTCTCTTAGATCTTTTCCTCAAGCTATTAGGCTTAATAACAATAGGACCTAGACAAATCTGATACCAATTGATAATATGATGAAACAATGAGAATCTGGTCAACTATGGAGAGGGGGGTGAATCAGTAGATAGAAAACAAACTAAACTTTCACCAAAATTAATCCCAACTAATAAACCATTCATTGAACTAACAGGTTTAAACACTGCATCAAAAACAGCATCTGCACTAACAAACTTATTGATTGACCAAAACATCAATGATACAATGTAACAAATTTAAAACTCATGTACCATTTAATCAAAATATTAAACCACTTTACTAACATAAGTAATAACTCATTTCAGATCACTTGTGGTCATCTAATCATATCTAAGTGTCTTTACTAGTTAATCATATAAACCATATCAAAACATATAACCATAAAATCATTCACCACATGACACAATGATTTTTGACGTGGAAACCTGAATGGGAAAAAACACAGTGGGGATGAATACCCACAAGTATTCTAACCTCTTCTGAAGTTTTCCCTATTAGGAGCCAATCCTTGTTAGAAGCTTTACAAAAATGTCCTATTAGGAGAAGATCTAGTTAAGGACCACCCGGTTAACGGATTGACTACAATACCCTATTAAAGGCAATACCCTCTTAGGAGTAACTTTGATAGAGGATTTCAAATCCAAGCTAACGGATCACCTGGTTACACCAAGCCTATTAAAGCTTACCCGGTTAAGGGATTTTACTATTGTAATGGTTAGAGAACAAGAGGGTTTTTGCTGATCTGGTAATAGAACTATCTTTCTTATTCAGATCCTTTTATGCTCCTATATGCCTTCAAAACATTTTGCAGATACTCCTTCTGGTTTGACAATCAATCACACTACAACACTTAACCAAATTGCCAATACAATTACAAATAAATAATCGACCTTAAAAATAAATACAATAGGTCAATAACACAACAAAAAACCTAAGATCTCGTAGAGATTACAAACACATTGGTTCAAACATGACTATTGGATTACATAGCAATCAACTGCACATTGTTCAAGACAACTTCAACCACTCCTAGATCAATGCACATTGGATCTTATAACTCATCACTCATTATTCACTTCATGCTATGCATTTGCTCATTCCCAAGATAAAACAGTTATCTCCACCTATGAAAACCACTTTTAAACTCATCATGTGCATCATGAAAATGTGGAATCTCCATCTTCGATCATAGATGAACACAATCGATTCACCAAGATCTATCGGTTAGGGTTTGGTATATAAACTGGTTGGGGTTACCAGTTGATCACTCTACTTCAAATACCAGTACCAGTTTCCATCACTGCTATACTACCGACTGCATTACTGCATCACTACTAGTTGCAAGACAACTCCATTACCGGTTTCTATTGACATCAATGACAACACTATACTTCATTAATGCAATCTTCATGCAATGGCAACATAGTATTACGAGTATCATCAAAATAAATAGATTTATTATATTTTAATTTTTTTGTATTAAGCATCATATAATCAACAATTACAAAAATTCGAGATTCTTGGCTAGATAACTAATAGCCAACAAAAGAGTTAAAACCTAGATTGCAGCTAGAGCCATGTCAGGCGGGATCACGAGTCATGATATAAGATCATATACATTGGAGCTGAATTACAAAATTACACCAAATGAGAGACATAGCAAAATAAAACATAAGGTATACAGCTAGCTAAACACAAAGGAGGATTCAGGATCATTGTTGTTGCCCATGGGGGGGAGCCATGCAGTCCAACCTAGCTCTCCCTCGCACCAGACTAGCACATTTCCTTGTACAAATTGATCTCTGAAGGGGTGGGAGGGTAGGCCTTCCAGCTCTAGCTCAATAAAGTCCTCTCTCTCTTGTCGTGCCTCCATCTCTTGCATGAATCTCATCAGCCCCTACTCAAAATGAGTCTTGTTGCTTCCTATACGATCCCAA
The DNA here is from genome assembly GCF_030272615.1 of Cryptomeria japonica. Classification (NCBI taxonomy): domain Eukaryota; kingdom Viridiplantae; phylum Streptophyta; class Pinopsida; order Cupressales; family Cupressaceae; genus Cryptomeria; species Cryptomeria japonica. Next base: position 10,737 of record NW_026729115.1, read on the forward strand.
TTGAAGCCATGTGAGAGCTCTCGAATGAATACTAGGGTTGTTCCATTCTTTAGCCACCAGTCAAATTTGTCTTCCTCCAAATGTAGTACCACTATGACCTGCATAGCAACAAGGTAGAGGATGAGGCTCCTAAGAGACTCAGTGAGGTTTCTACCCTTTCCATTAAACACATCATCATTCCTATATTTCCAAATGATCCATAGAATTTCCAAGGAGAGAGAAGACCAGAAAAGATTAGCATATTTCTTGCCACCTCTAACATAACCAAATACCATCTCTTCAACAGAAAAACAATTGTTATTAACTGAGATACCAAACAGATTCTAGACTTCTTTGGCAAAATTACATTCAAAGAAAATGTGATATACTGATTCAAGGAAATGGAAAAGTTTACACAGTAGGGGATCACCATTGTTATCCTTAAGTGGCAGTTTATGAAGCAGGAGTCTCCAAGCAAAAAAATTTTCTTTTGGCTTAGTCGGGTTAGACCAGAACCTCAAGAGTCTAGCATGCCATTTTTTTGTATCTCAAGAAAGGTTCCAGGTGCTGTTAAGGTGTTCAAGAATATACATAGAGTCAAAAAGGGTAGAGTAGATCATTGTGGCCTTAATAGTGGGAGGGGGGAGCCATCTATCCAGCAGAGGGAGGCTAATGGGGAGAGTGAGGAGGGGTTAGGAGAGGGGAGGATGGGAGTAAGTGCAGCCTTAAAGAAATTGTAGGTTTTGGCTTGGTAGAGGGGAAGGTTAAATTTGGAGCAGAGAGTCTCCCAAGAGATCAAAATACCCTCTTCCAGAATGTGTTCAAATGTGACCAGTCCCTGATTGTGCCATTTTAGGGTAGAACATCCTTGAAGACAGGATAATTGTTTCCCATTGTGCAGAGCATTCTACCATATAGACCTTCCAAGATTGAGAGAGCCCTTCTTATCTATAATGCTCTTATTGCTGATGAATTGCCTAACATGGTTCCAAGCCTTCCATATAGACTTGAAGACTTCTAAACCCATAGGGAAGACCTCAAAATTCCCAGCAATAAGGTCTCGCATGGGTAGGTTCTTCCCATTTTTTTCTATTTTTGGGGTGGAGAATTGAATGTTGTGTCTAACAAGAACTTTCCATTGTTCATGCCCATCAAGGGCTTAACAAATCCATTTGGCAGCCAGTGTAATTCCCTGGAGTTTGAGATCTTTGAGGCCCATACCTCCCTACATCTGAGATCTGATACACCAATCCCATTTGATAACATGTTGTTTCCTGTTGCCCTTCCCATCTGACTAAAGGAAGTTCCTATTTTTTTTTGTATATAGTTGAACTGGTAATTGCTGAATAGCCAGGCTGAAGAACAGTATATATCATATGAGAATAATAGTTTCTGACAGACCTAAAAATGACCTACTAGGGAAAGGAAGTTCGAGTTCCATTTAGTGAGCTTCTTATCCACCTTATTTCTGAACCACTCCCACATTTCTTTCAAATTCAGGGAGACAATGAAGGTAATGCCCAAGTATCTGATGATAGTATTTGGTCCTCCCCACTTCAGATCAAAGTTAGACAAACAGATAGGAGGGGACTCTATCCAACCTAGCAAGATAGATTTAGGAAGGGCAATTCTACTGCCTGAGGCTTTGTAGAAGATTTCAATGTTGTGAAGAACAGATGTTAAGTTTTCCTCATCTAGGGAGAACAAAATAGTTGTGTCATCTACAAACTGGATATTGATGATTTCTTCTTTGTTAGGGAGTGAAATAACTTTGACCCTATGGGATAAACTAAAATCCTTTAGGATATAGTGCATAGCATCCACAACCAAGACAAATAGGGTTAGGGCAAGTGGACAACCCTATCTAATGGATCTGGAGAGAATGATGTTGCCAGATCTTAATCCATTTACATCAACAACAACATTGGCATCACAAAGTAGTGTTTCAACAATGTTGCAGAAGGACTCTCGGAAGCCCATACTAACTAGCATCTGATTTATGAATCCCCATTCTATTCTATAATATGCCTTCTCAAAGTCTATTAAGAGCATGGCCCCATCCTGACTAGAGACCTTTGCCCACTCAAGTGATTCCCAATAGGTCACCAAGTTCTCAAGGATATACCTGCCTTTGACAAAGCCTATTTGAGTGGGGCTGATTATTTTTTGCAGGATTCTAATCAACTTGCTGGCAACCACTTTGGCCAGTATTTTATAAGATACATTTACTAGCGTGATAGGCCTCCAGTTCTTAATCAAATTCTTATCTCCCTCCTTAGGGATGATTTTTATAAGCCCTTGATTGATCTCTTTGCCTAGGGTTCCTTTGGTAATAGCCTCTAGATATAGGTCATGGAGGTCTCGTACAATCCATCTATTATTTTTCTTATAGAACTCCACTGGGAATCCATCTGGTCTAGGGGATCTATCATTGCCCATAGAGGAGATGGCCATTGTAATTTCCTCCCTTGAGATAGGGTGCCCTACAAACTTAAAGTCCTCAGCATTAAGTTTGGATGAGGTCAATTGCTCAATGAGCTCTCTAGTATGTCTATGGTCATCATTTACTTCATCTGAAGTGAAAAGCTTCTGGTAATAGTGGGAGAAACATTCTAGGATCCCCTGGGAGTCTATGATATGAGTGTTGTTATCCCATATAGAATTGATGTTCTCTTTTGCCTCCTTAACTTTGAGTACATGGAAGAAGAATTTGTACCCCTTGTCTCCCAAGTTCAACCAATTTAGTTTGGACTTGGTTTTTACTCCTTTAATTTTCTGGTTCTGAAACTTTCTGAGGTGGTCTTCGATTGTCATCAGAGTGCAAGTCATATTTTCATCATTAGGGGAGTTGTGAAGATTCATTTCAGAAGTCCATAGATCCTCCTAAAGTAATCTTTCTATCTTCCTGGCATCTTTGTCCTTCTTTTTCCCCACTGTTTGACAAAGGGTGGTCCAAGTTTTAATGTTTGTATTCCATTCATCTATTCTAGAGAGCCAGTTAAGATAAAGGCCAGGGTAGAGCAAAGGTCCTCATCTTCTAGGAGTCTAGTATTGAGGATAAATGAAGGAGGTCTAGAGGAGATGGGGGGGCCAACTGGAGAGAAGTCAATTCCCATTATATTATCGGGTGGTGATCTGACAGGGTAAATGGGGAGACAAGATAATGATCTCCATTAGGGCCTTTGCCAATCTCAAAGTGGCATTTATTAAAGTAGAGTCTATCCAGTCTATAGTAGATCCTTTTATTCAACTATTCATAGTTACACCAGGTGTACCATATAGTGTTCAAATGGTCTTTTCTTCTAGCAATAGGGTCAAAAAGGTGTAATTTATTAATCATTCTATCCCATTCCATTCAAATTTGTTGCCACTTTTTTTGTCATTGGTAGATTCAACCATATTGAAGTCTCCCCCAATAATCCAAGGACTATCATCTAGCCCTGCTAGCCAATTCCACAATTCTCCCCTTTCTCTGTAGTCATTCGGGGCATAAATAGAGAAGATTCCAAACTTCTAGTTCCCCATTTGAATAGAGACCCATATAGCCCTAGCATAGGGGGACTGTCCCCAGTTAACCATTTTGTTGGCCTGTTTAGGACTAAGGAATATGGTTGTGCCTCCTTTTCCTTTGGTATGGTTAGTGTAAAAAGAGGTAGCCTCCATCCAGATACATTTGAGACCAATTTGCAGGGTAAAGCCCACAACTTTTAGCTCTTGCAAGAGGAGGCAATCCATATTCTTATGTGCATAAAGAAATCTTTTATGATGTATTTCCGATAAGGGGCCTCAAGGCCCTTGATGTTCCAAGAGATTATTTTTAGCATGATTCACTTGGTTGGGATGGGTTAGTTTGGGATTTAAATCCATCAAAACACTTCGACCAATCCTCTTTGTTTGCAATATTGGTAGCATCAAATGCAATAGAAGAGGAGGGTCTACCTCTCTTTTTCCTTGCCTCAGAGATTTGTTTAGGACCTAAGGATTCCTTCTTGTTAGCACTATCTTTACTGTTCTTAGGAGATTTCTTCCTTCTAGTTTATCTATTTTCAACCATAGTAAATCAATCTTGAGTATCTACCAGCCCTTGTTCAAAGTTGGTGCTCACAAGAGTGAAGGGGTCTATGCTGCTCTCCACATCTTGAGTGGTAGTTAGCTTTGCCTTAAGGGCAATAATAGGGGTGCTATAAGTATAAGAGATATCACTAGCAGGGTCTCCCCTAGAGGCCTCTACGATATAGGGAGCATCTAGAGGGTTTGTTGGGACCTCCTCCATAGTAGGTCTTCCCATTTCCCCTTGCAAGGTAGGGATTTCATCAATGTTGAGTCCAGTAAGTTCCTTACAAGTGGGTAGTTTAGGGTCCTGGACCAAGGCCCTGCTAATGGTATCTGCTATAATTGGAACACCCCTATCCATGTCCTCAAGGTTAGATAACTGGCACCAAGAGGCTTCAATTTCTAATTTCTGATTAATAAGGTTTTGCTCAATAATTTTCTTGGCTTGAGCTGCTTTTCTCATTTTTTCCATCACTAACTGTTGGGCATTTAGGATTCTCAAGGTTAAGAGAAGAGTAGGGGCATCAATAGATTCAAAAGGGTTAAAGGGGGAGAATGGGCAGCAGAGAGGGCCACCATGATAGCATTGTTGTAGTCTAGGATGGACTCAGCCATTGAGGGGGCTAAGGAGGAAGGCAGAGTGTTGTGGGGGAGCGGAGAAGGGGAAGATGAAAATGTAGGGGGGGGGGGGTGAGGAAGGGACATGAGGTGGGGAAGAGGGGGTAGGTTCAGAGGGTGAGGGCCTAGTTACAAGCGGGGGGGGGACCGGAGGGATGAGTCTTAGACTTTGAAGGCTTATTTGTCAATAAGGGGCATTTACTTCTAAAGTGTCCACTAATCTTACAAAAGTGACAGGCATCAATTCCACCCATATACTCAATTGAGCAATAGTAAGATTTATTGTTAAGGCAAATATCAATTTCAGTTTGGTACACCATACCTGGTTTGAAGGCAATGAGAAGTCTAGCATCAAGATGAGGGAGCACCAAGGGAGAAGAGTCAATTTTTACAATTTTCTCCCAGGGTTCTGCAATTTTGTCAATACAAGACCAGAGGAAGGGTGGGACATTCTTAATGGTTATCCATTTCGGGTAGGAAAGGGCAATAATTTCATCATTACAAGCCTTAGGGTCCCAATGAACTTCCCTAAAAGATGAATTCCCTACCGACTAGAACTACTTATTTACAATTTTGCTTTGGCTTTCTTTACTGTCAAAGAAAATTTAAAACAAACCCTTTTGAATCATTCTACAAAACAAAAAGTGAAACCCTAGTTTATTGACCCACACATCTTGCAACCATTTGTTCATGTATTGATGAGATGGTAAGTTATTTACATCAAAGGCAGCGAAAAAAATAGCTAAATCCCTAAGTCTAGAAATCTCATAAGAAATGGCCGAAAGAACTGAATCATTTGGTTTAATGGTGATGCGTTTCGAGGGGGAGACCTCACCTTGTGCTCACACGAGATTGGTTTCATCTTCATGGTGGAGAGAAGCTTCGAACTTTGCATCTTCAAGGAATGAAAACTGCTTGCCCTCCACCGCTTAGCTAAAGGTTTTCCGATGCTCTAGTCCATTCACGAAGGAAGGAATGGGTAGTTTTAGGTTATTAGGAACACCTTTATTCATCGCCATTTATTGCAGGGTGTGTAATAAATGTTTCGAGGGCTTCCTAGAAAGGCCAAGGAGCCCTAGCATGCGGTGGCGTCCTACAACCAACGACACCTCTGAGGTTCATGCCCTAGTTGTAGAGCATAATCAAAGTGCTTTCATATTAATCCTATTATATTTTAATTGTATTAATTGTTATTAAATTTATAAATAACATTTTCAAGTATTTTAAAATCTTATAACTAAATAAAATATGTGTAAATATAATTAATTTTGATTAATTATTTTGGGTGTAATAATTGATAATTAGAAAGTTGAGTCTAATAAATTAAAATGAATAAAATATAAATAGAAAAAACATATAAATCATGTGATAAGTCAATATATAACTAAATGAAGAAGATTTCAATTAGGTACAATTATTAATGAATTTGTAGCTACATTGTAATTGAGTTTTTTATTGTCTTTATGTAAGCATGAATCCTAGATTAGAAAGGTGTTGTGTGCTCTTGTGTCATTGTAAATTAGTTTAATTTATTTGAAGTATCTTGATTATTTTTTCTTGATATTTGGGGACATGAATATTTATAAATAACTAAGAATACCTTTTACCATTGTTTTTGGTTAGAATTAGATTCCTTTTGGAACCCCAATTGAAGTGTATAAATGCAAATTATTTCTTTATTCTTTGATGATTGAAATTGATTTATTAAACATCTTTAAATACAAGAACACAAACAAATATCACACAAACTTGTACCTAGTCAGCCTTAGCTAAGAAAATTAAAGTTTGAAATTTAGTCAACTTTGAACTATAAAATGTTATACTAGGATATACTATTTTTGCAATTATGTACATAACATGACAATCATAAAGTATACTTGAATAGGAAGGGGCTAAAACATAGTAGAAAATATATGCAAAGGAGTAATACATAAGTATTATGAAAACATAGAAGGAGAATATGGGGAAGAGAAAAAGTTGGGTTGTGGCTATTCTCGTTCCAAAAACATCTCGACTACATTCATGTTATATATAGGGAAGACATTACATGTGTTGGATCTAGTTTAGTAGCGTCCAAAAAGTGGTAGGAATATATTAATATGATGCATGGATAAGATACGGCAAGGAATTTGAATTTGTACAAGATTATACCATTTTCAATATGTTTGTATCAAATAATTCATTCAAAGATACATAAAATTAAATGGGAAATGGTATAGATATTTAAATTTTTCTAGTAATTATTTTCCACAATTTGAGCTGCATGCAAGTTTTAGAAACACAATGCATCTTAAAGTATGCAAAACTCACAAATATATTAGAAAAAACTAAATCATTATGTTTTTACAATTATGTACATAACATCACAATCATAAAGTATTCTTGAATAGGAAGGGGCTAAAACATAGTAATACATAAGTATTATGAAAAACATAGAAGGAGAATATGGGGAAGAGAAAAAGTGGAGTTGCGGATATTCTTGCTCCAAAAACATCTCGACTATATTGTTGTACACCAAAAATAACCTTTGTGTTATACACAGGGAAGATAGTACCTCCAATGCTTGTATCGATATGTGGATAAGATACTGCAAGGAACTTGAATTTTTACAAGATTATACCATTTTTTGTTAATTTTGTGGATTAGAATTAAAATTTATCTTGTTCAATGTATTATCTATCATTGAATTGTTGTATAAATCTGATTGTCTTCTTTTATGTTGCAGGATAGGAGGAGCATTTTTATTTCAATGTCCATTCTCACACATTTCATTTGGTATATGTAGTGGGCTGGGTATGGTCAAGCGATGCCTTGACCGACCATGTCTTTTGGACATAGCCGATCAAGACATCACTTGATCGTGCCCCCTCATGATAATAAATGTTTGAATGAGAGACTTCATTTATCTCTCATTCAATCATTTATCTTACCAAGGCTATCATGCATTAACACTCCCTCTTATCTAGGTAAGATAAATGTAAAAGGTATTGGGAGCAATATTCATAAGTCGTATGATGCTTATCTTGGGACCATAGTTTCAAGATGTGAATTTCCTTTATCGGTGATTCTATTCACAAACTCTTGAGTGGATTGCCTCTGTCAGTGATTCTATCCATAAGCTCTTGTGTGGATTGCCTCAGTCAGTGATTCTATCCACAAGCTCTTGTGTGGATTGCCTCAATCGGTGATTCTATCCATGAGCTCTCACATGGATTGCCTTAGCTGGTGATTCTATCCATGAGATCTTATGTGGATTTCGTTAGTCAGTGATTCTATCCATGAGCTCTTGTGTGGATTACCTCAGTCGATGATTCTATCCACAAGCTCTTACGTGGATTGCCTTAGTCGGTGATTCTATCCACAAGCTCTTACGTGGATTTCCTTAGTCAGCGATTCTATCCATGAGCTCTTGTGTGGATTGCCTCTATTGTTGATTCTATCCACAAGCTTTTACATGGATTGCCTCAGTCGACGATTCTATCCACAATCTTGAGTTATTGTAAAATCGTCACCTTCCAATAACCTCAAAAATACAAGTGGAAATCATTTGGAAGTTGTCACTTCCTTATGATTTACACAGTGCCCATAAAATAATTATTAGTATTAATAATAATAATCAATATTTACAATTTTTACCTCAGAAGTACTCAATCTTGATTAGTAAGCTCCCTCTCAATCACACGGTATCTTGATTTTATTCTAGAGAACATATTTTTCTGAACATACGTCTGAATTTCTGACTTCAACAAGGGATGCTTGTAGTTTAAGTTTGAGAGGACAAGTTCTTGCAATGTGGCCATATTCGAGACTTTCAAGGAGATATCAATCTGATCTAAATTGGATCTTCCTTCAGGCGGTTAGGCTTTATAGAAGGAAACCTAGCTCTGATACCATGTTAATTTTGTGGATCAGAATTAAAATTTGTTCTATATATTATCTATCACTGAATTGTTGTATAAATCTGATTGTCTTCTTTTATGTTACAGGAGAGGAGGAGCATTTTTATTTCAGTGTCCATTCTCACACATTTCATTCGGTATATGTAGTGGGCTGGCTACAGTCAAGCGATGCCTTGACCGACCATGTCTTTTGGATATGACCGATCAAGACATCACTCGATCGTGCCCCCTCACGATAATAAATGTTTTAATGAGAGACTTCATCTATCTCTTATTCAATCATTTATCTTACTGAGGCTATCATGCTTTAACATTTTTCAATATGTTTGTGTCAAAGAATTCTTTCAAATACACATAAAATTAAATGGGAAATAGTATAGATATTTAAATTTTTTTATTAATTATTTTCCACAATTTGAGGTGCGTGCAAGTTTTAGAAACACAATGCATCTCAAATTATGCAAAACTCATTAACATATTAGAAAAAATGGCACACAAGAGAAGGAAGTTGTTTGCTAGGGCTTCAAAAAGAGGTGAGGCTATTGGGGAGGATGATTGAGAGTATGGGGATGGTGATGGTGTTGTAGGCATGGTACAGGTTTTACCCCTAGCTTTCTTTGGTGCACAGGTTCAATTTTCTTGCTCTCCTCCTGCACGGGGCTTCTTCCTTTCAATTATTGTCTGGTTCTCTCTATGTTGCTCTTCTAAATTGGGGGTGTTCTATGGTTCTCTATGGAGGAAGGTTTCATATGGAATGGAGCTTGTAGGGAAGGTTGTTGTTGTCATTCTCCGGTGCCCCTCTATTTTTGCGATATTTTCCATTTGAGATGGCCTTTTGTTCAAGGATCTTTTGGCATTCCATGTTGTGCAGATTTCGCATAATTTTCTCCTTGTACATTGGTTGTTGCAGAAGCTTTCTTTTGTTAGCAAGGTTTGTTTGTCTCTCTCATGCTTTTTAGGGTTTTGTGGTGGCTTTGTTCCCCGCGTCATCCCTTTCTTGGGGGAGTGCTATGCTTGGGGTCTATGGTGGCCCTATGTCTTTCTCGAAGTTCACTTTCTTGGGCCTATTGCCCGTGGATCTTTGTTGGCTAATATGGACTTGGTTTCTATTTGGGAGTGGCTTTCTTGTCCTATTTTACCCCTCCTTTTTTATTATTTGGAGGTTAATGGCTTCTCTGTAGGGAGAAGGAGTAGCTACTTGGTCATTGCTAGATGGAGTTTTTTAAGGGTGTTTGTTGCCCTATTTTTGGAGGCTGAATATTGTTCTTCTATCTTCACCAGATTAACTATTCCTTTCCACACTTATCCTATGGAGGTGGATAACTTGGCAGTGATTTTTTGTTTAGTGTCTAGTTTCTTTTGAAGGTTTTGGGAGCTTCTTAAAAACCATGTTCTCCCATTTCTAGGTGTGATTTAGATTATCTTCCACTAGATCTTGTGGAGTTGAACAGTGCTTGGAAGGCCCAACTAGTTTTCTATTTCTCTTTAGACCCTATGGAGGTGGATAAGTGCTTTGTTGGTGGGGAGCTAATTTTCAGCTGGTATCTCTTTGTTGGCTTCAACTCATGGGTTTTGGGATCCCTTTCAAAACCTAATATGTTTCTAGTTTTGGGAGCCATTTCAAAACCCTTAGTGGCTTGTGGAAGCCTTGTAAAACCCTCAGGTTTTGGGAGCCTTGTAAATCCCACACTCTTCAGGGTTGAGGGAGCCGAAAAAAACCCTTTTTTTCTCTTTTCTTAGGGACATGTTGGATGTTGGCATTTTTCAAGGGCCCAGTCTGGGCTTTCTTTTTTTTTTGGTTAGGACTAGGCTTTGGTTGTGACTTGGAGATTCTGTTACAGGTTATAGGATCCTAGAAAACCCTTCTTATGTGGGTTTTGGGAGCTTTCTCAAAACCCAAAATGTTATTGGTTGTGGGAGCCAATTTTAAAACTCAATTTCAATTGTGGGAGCCTTGTAAAACCCATTAATCAGGTTATGGGGGCTTTGAAAAACCCTTGGTTTCTATTGAAGGTTAAGGGAGCCTTGATAAAACCCTTATGTTAGTGGAAGGATTTAGCCTCTTCCCTTTTTAGCTAGGTTTCATTGATTTATCTCTAATGCAATGCTGGTTTTTGGTTGTTGTCTTTCTTTGATATATCATTTGTTACTATCTATTTTGGGTTTCAGATCCTAGTAAAATCTGAGGGTTTTGGGTCACTTTAGAAAATACCACCCTATTCACCATAATAGGTTTCAATGTACTAAAAAATGTTTTGTATTATTGTTGTGTGTGCACCCTAAAAGGATTCACTTAGTGACATAGAAATGTATGATACACTGTCATAAAAAAAATACATGTTTAGGGGTGGAGGCACTATCATCATTGATATAGACAAAAAAAATTGAGCCTGGTATATTTATATTATTCACAAAAAAATTTATTTGTTATAACTCTAACATTTAATTCATATTGTAACCCTAGACATTAACAAGAGATTTATTTTACTCAGTCAAAACTAATAGAAGTCTAGAAACTAATTTGTTTTATCTTTTAATTTGAAAGAAAAATAATTTGAAAGTAAAATAATGTGAAAGTAGACTGACTATGAATACTAACACATGATTAGTTTCTCTTGAAAATTATGTCTGAAAAACATTATAGAACTGAAGGATACATTTATTGAGAGAATTAATTTAGGAACTAGTAGATCTTTCTCATCTTTAGAGTTGTGAAGATTGATTTCACCATAGTAATTATTATTTTTATCTAATGCATTGTTTATAGCATAAGTAGGCAGGTTTGTAGTTCCAACTTACATATTTGTAAAGTAGATTAGGATAATATTTTGTAGAGTTTGGAATATTGTATTTCTTTATTTTATTGGAATAATTAAAAATAAGTATTTTCTCTTGTATTTTATTTGTTATTGTTGTTGTGTTGTTGATACAGGGTGGAGCAGGCCATCATTAGAAGGCCTACCATCATTTGGATATAGAACACATGCTAGAGTGACACACATCTCTCCCTCTTGAAATAAACCATACCTAGCCCCCCAAAAAAGACATTGAGATTGCTCCCAACACAAAGACCTTGACCCAACCAAAATACATTCACTATTTCTATTGATGCCTCAAGTGCATTGATCCAAAATGTAGAGTTACTCTACAAGTCTAGCAACTCATAGGGAATCTTCACCTATAGAAATAGAACCCAAAAATTCTATAGTTTGTAGATTAAAAAACCAAAATTGCAAAAAATAGAATACATCCTTGAAAAAACTATAACCCCTAATGGGTGAGTTGAAGGGATGCCCACTCAACTTCAAAGGATTGAACCTTCTTCTATATAGCCTCAAAGAATACCCAAATCAATAATCTCCTTAAAGGACAAATTTTTCAAACTATGAGCTATAGCTCACACTTGGAATTCAACCTATGTAAGTAGTTGAAGAATAACATCTACTTCTATGATGCTCCACACTTGACCCAAACTATAGAAAGTAGTTCAATATTTCTTATTGTCCTCACAAAACTTGTGAATTGGACAAAAAGAGAGCACTAAGTTTTACCTATGACATGTAGAGGGGAGACCTAATTGGAGCAATTTTTCAATATGTCCTTTCATCTCCTTGACCCCTTATTTCAAGGCATTCAATTTTTTCCTACAATTCAAAGAAATTATTTTATAAGTTAAAAAAATGTTCACCTTCACTAATTACTATCTATTTTCAACTCCTATTTGAAGTGTCTCCTTTGATTTACTGCATAACATATGAACCAAAAAATGGGAGTCTATGTCTTTAGGTCCAACAAAGGAAAGTGTTGATCCATAGCAGTGCCCACCTATGAATTGAATGATTGGGAGTTTCAAATGAATTTGAGTGCGAGATGGGAAGACAGTTGTATTGGCTTGTAGGGTAGGGAGGGGGTGAAAAAGTCTAGGGTAGTCTACAGTCTCACCTACTATTGAAGCCTCTTCCATTTATTTTTGTTCAAATTTTGTTACTACCTCTTTTTTAGTATAGCTTGTATCATAGGGAGAAAGTGGAAATTTATGTGCTTCATCCCAAAGTGCTTCCTATTTTATTTATCCATGGGGACTATATCCCTAAAACTATTCTACATTTTATATATTTCTAGCCTAGACTTTCAGTAGCATTCAATTTCTTCCATGCTCCAATGTAGCCTTAGGAGCTACTGTTAGAGGCCCTATATCATTGAAAGTGTTGAAAGAGGAAAACCAAAACATAATTTTATATAACATGATATTCATTGATTCAAAATGTATACCTTTATATAGGCAATAGAGATAATCCTAAACTATTAGATAGCCATGGCAACTAACCAGGAGGTGGTTTATTTATGTAAACTAAGGCTAACAATTTTACCCAATGTAATACACCAACATTTCCCCCCTTATTATATTAATCTAGACAAGAATGGAGCATTGCAAAGCTTTTGAACATAACTGTTTTGGAGAATATGATGAAGTACCTTCACCAATCATCCTCACTCACCTAGGAGACACCAAATTGACTACATTAGTGGATCTCTTGACTATAGAACATAAAATGTTCCCTTCCTACATGCACAATGAGACACATTTCCTCATAAATTCCACATCTCATTGAACTATATCTAATGCCTTCTCTAGTGCTACACCTGAGATGTCTTTTCTTTGAAATTCCACATCTCCTTCAAGTGTGTCTAACATCTCCTCAAGTGCTCTGGAAATAATCCCTCATCTCTTGTAAAAATCACCAACTAAATGTCTTCATGTGAGAAACCTTTCCTCTAACAGTCCACATCTCATCAAGTGCTTGACAAATCACTAATCAAATGTGAATACACTAAGCGAACCCACAAGAAATCTTTCCCCCTTTGTTTCTTGAAGGGACACATAATGCCAAGCCCCCTTTTTCTCATCAGGGACACAAATAGGATGTTTCTCTTGCAATAAATCATCCCTAAGCAAGAAGCTAGCTTGGGATGAAAACTAACCTCCTACCTCTATTGCCTCCAACTGCCAATAGGATCTTCTCTGTTCTCTAGAATGTAAATCTTTGATCAATTTTGGCATCATGAGGTGAGTCATCATTATCAGATGAATCATTTGTATGCACCGCAAAACCACAAAATTGTGTTTCACTTTTAGTGATAGCATGAGCTTTATTTTTCTTCAACTTCCCATCAATGAGATATTTGGCTCGCTAAGTGCAATTCATCTATACATGTCCAAAATTTTCTGAAAATAATAACATTTGAATTCTTTCCTTGTTGAAATGTTAGACTTCTTAGCAAGAAAATCACTTTCCTCAATAATTAAATGACTATTTTTAACTTTGCTTCCTTCATCAATCAAAGAAGAAATCAAAATTTACAAACTAGGATTAATTTTGTTCAAAGTGAAAACATTATGATCAAAATTTGGAGGCATACTACCAAGTAAGATTGCCTTGGTATTACCGTTATTGACTTTGGAGTTTACACTTGCAAGTTGACCAAGGAGAGAACAAAATGTACTTATGTGTTGAAGAATATTATCTCCCTCTTTCATCTTCAACGCAAACAATTTTTTTTTTATGGGCATTTTAACACTTGAAGCCCATGAACCCGAGAAAGTACTAAGCCCATCCCATATTTCCCTTCATGTCTTCATTAGATCAATGCGATGCAAATATGCATTAGATAAGCCAAGACCAATCGATGCATAAGCCCTACGGTCTTTAGCAATCTATTTTGTTGCTTCATCTACATTTTGTAGTTTTTTCACAGTTCCACTTACAATATCCCATAAACCTTTTTCAATTAAAAAAAAAAATTAATTTGCCATATTTGAAAGTCATATCCTTCAGATTTAGAAATGATAACTAATTTTTCCATTTAGACAACCCTATTACTCAAAAACCAAAACAAAACTCCTTATAACTGCTTACGCTTAAAAATTCTATGCAACTTTAGCTTTTAAAATTGCTATTAAACAAATAAATTACCTGCTCCGAGTGTCTCACCCAGCTGTATTGGTAGCCAATGTCTTTTACCAAAATCCACCTATTCATTATTTTTGTCTTCTAATATAGTGAAAATTCATAACACTCATACCTTGCTTAGACGTCTGATACATAATTCTCATTTGATGTATCCAATCACATAATCATTTGGCAATAGAAGTGTTGCTTGCTTCAGCACTAACAAATTGAGTTTAAATAGCTTTATTTTGGTGCGGTTAGGGGAGAATAGCAATGAAATTGGCATAAACTATAATTGAACTCATCTATCAACTGAACTAATCACCTTCTATGATGTTGTGGCCTTTCATATATACTAATATCTCCTCAGATCTCACATTACTTTATCAACTTGTCACTTTCCTATGGTAGTTCTTCAAACTGCCAATCCGCTCATCTGCATATTCTGAATACCATTGCCTAACATTCTCAGGGATCAGCTTGAATTTGCAATAATCTCCACCTCCAAACAGATTTCAATACACAGGGATCTTGAGTCTATTAGGGGATTTGCCCCCTAACCTCCAGCCTCTGAAAGAGCTGGCCTACTATTGCACTGGTGTCAACGCCTTTACCTATATATGGCGTCAGTTTGATTTAAACACTACCTATGGTTGGCAATGCTTTAAAATAGGGGTCGGCGGGGGTTGAACTGCCGACCCACCGATTGCCAAACTAACATATTTCAAAAAAAAAAAACCCTATATGGTTATTAACAATCTAATAAAAAAACCTTATAACTGATTTTTTATACAATGTTTCAAGCCCAAATCATAACAAACAAAAAAACCTATATGGTTATTAAAAACCTAACAAATACATAAAGCCAAACAAGGGGGTTGTAAACAAATTGTAAAGAAGGGTTTTGTTATGAGGGCATTTATTCTAATAATTATGGTGGTTTTAACTTCATATGGAAAAATAATGTATAAAATGGGGTGATAGGATTTTTGAAAATTCATTCCTCGAGATAGGGAATTCAGAGTAGTCTCTCAGAACAACAAGAAGAGATAAAAACTTAGTGATTTCTTTGAGAGGATATTGTATGACCCTTAAGTCATTTTGTAAGGGCTTCTTGAGAGTGAGAGTTGTAGTTTCATTTCTTAGCATTGTGAACGTGACAAAAGGACTGGGCAGGATGCTAGAAAGTTCTTGTCATGACAGTGTGGAAGCAGGAAGAGCCTGATGGTAACAATTTTCCTTAGAAACAGATTGTGACTTAGTGAAAGACCATGGTGATGTAAGAGCATTTGCATCATAATAATGTTATTGATCACATGCATTTGTGGATCCAAAGATGTAGCCAGAGTCTGGTGAACTCCGTTATGAAATCTTTTCTCTCTTTTTTCCTAGTGTATGAATTTTGTCAACTTATTTTCTTTCTTGCATTTTATGTGATTATTTGCTCTCTTCACAAGCAACGTTAGCTTTGATCTTAAATTAAATTTGTATCTTGGTGAATCTAACAATTGTTAAGTGAGTCATAGTACGAATTTAACAAATCAAGTTTGGTATAAGAGATAGTCTGACAAGTTGTGGGTTGTGGGATACTTGGAGAAAATTCAAGCAAAGTAAGGTGAGATGTCTTCACAAAAGGAAAATCAGTTTTCTTTTGTCTTTGAATCAAAATATTGTGAAGCTTTCATCGCGATGAAGGTCAAGGTTGATGATATGTATGAGGAATGAAAATTTAAAAAGGAAGGCTTGTCGAAGAAAGATGAATATGCAAACTCAATGAAATCTTCTCATTCTTCTCATTCTCTTCCTTGTTCTCTTGTTGATTCTCAGAAACAATCTCAAAGTGGTGGATTGAGGTTGTTAACCAAGATGGGCTACAAAGGAAGGGGCCTTGGAATTTATGGACAAGGTATGGTTGAACCTATGAAGGTTGAAGCTAAACCTCACTATGTAGGATTGGGATATGGTGAATGATAATGCTCCAAGGCTATGGATGCAAATAATTGTCCAAAAGAAGAACCATCTCAAGAACAATCTGAGAGAGGCAATGTCACATCACCTTGAGGCAATGGTGACACATGTAATATGTTTAAGAGAAGAACAAACACAAATTCTTCTCGGCATGCATGTACCAAGGGTGACCATCAAAGGTATAATAAGCTTGATTATTCCAATGTTCCTTTTGATTATAAGAAGCATGACGATATAGAAATTTTGTGGGTTGAATAACCATAGTGTTTCCAAGTGTTGCAAAAGAATGGCTTTGTATAGGAAGGTAACGTAAATTAGGAAAGGGACACTACATAAAGAATCATCTCCAGTTTGGAAGAAAGAGAAAGGCAAGAAAGGATGGATATTGAAAATTCCTTGTTCTTAGGTGAGCATCAAGAAGCTAACTATTGGAAGCTTCATCCTGTCCTTCATCTCAAGAAAGACAAGAAGAAGATTGCAATTGATTCTCCATTGGTGAACATTGGTCAAGTGAGGAAGCTCATGTATGTGAGTTAAACTTCTTCACTCATGTCTATAAAGGTGGAAAAATAAGGTAACATGAAGCATAAAAATGAAGTAGTTGCATGTAAGCCTAACTATCATGTGTTTTAGGGATCATAAACACCGTAACATGAGAATTTGTCATGGGAGCCTATCAAGTGGATTAAAAGTGTTGTTAGCTCATTGTCATTACTATCCTTGTATTTGTTATTGCTGCTAATGTGTTGTACATGGATAGTAGCTCAGGCAATGAATGTAGAAGGATATGGGAAAATGCAAATGGGTATCAATATGCTTTCAATTATTATAATAATTGTACGACTTCTTGATGAAGAAAGAGCACAAATAGGGTGGACGGATACTCGACAAGTGGGAAAGTATTTTTCTCACTTAGCGTGTGATTAAGAACCTTTTGGAGGTCCAAAAGTTCCTCAGTGGGGAGGAATGATCCAAGTGGATCTCAAGTCTATTAGGGGATTTGAGCTTTTAACCTCCAACCTCTGAAAAAACTGACTTACTGTTCTACCGATGTCAATGCCTTTACCTATATATGGCATCAGTTTGATTTAAACACTACCTATGGTTTGCAATAATTTAAAATAGGGGTCGGTGGGTGTTGAAACACTGACCCATCAATTACCAAAATAACATATCACTATTGTACCATGAAATAATTTTAAATTTTATGTGAGCAATGCATTTTTTATAGAATGTTTCAAGCCTGCATCATTACAAAAAAAAACCCTATATGGTTTTTTAGAGTCTAACAAATGCATAAAGCTAAACAAGGGGGTTGTAAACCAATTGTAAACAAGGGTTTTGTTGTGAGGGGGTTAATTTATTAATTATGGTGGTTTTAATCCCATATGAAAAAGTAATGTATAAAAGGGGTTGATAGGATTTTTTAAAATTCATTCCTAGAGATAGAGAATTTAGAGTACACTTTCAGAACAATAGGAAGAGATTAAAACTCAATGATTTCTCTGAGAGTATATTGTATGACTCTTAAGTCATTTTGTAATGGCTTGTTGCTCATGTACTCTTGTTGAGAGTGAGAGTCACATTGTCATTTCTTAGCATTATGATTGTGACAAAAGGATTGGGTAGGATGCTAGAAAGTTCTTGTCGGGACAATGTGGAAGTAGGAAGATCCTGATGGTAGCAATATTCCTTGGAAATAGATTGTAACTTACTGAAAGACCATGGTGATGTAAAATAATTTACATCATAATAATTCCATTGATCATGCTTATCTACCGATCTGGAGATGTAGCCAGAGTTTGGCGAATTTCATTATCAAATATTTTCTCTCTCTTTTCCTGGTGTATGATTTTGTCAACTTATCTTCTTTCCTACATATTATGTGATTATTTTCTCTTTTCACAAGCAACGCCAATTTCTATCTTAAATTAAATTTGTATCTTGGTGAATCTAATAATTGTTAATTGATTCATAGTAAGGATTTTATAGATCAAGTTTGGTATCAGAGTCGGTCTGACAAGTTGCAGGTTGTGGGATACTTGGAGAAAAATCAAGAAGAATGAGGAGATGTCTTCACAAAAGGAAAATCAGTTTCCTTTTTTCTTTGATGCAAAATTTTGTGAATCTTTCATGGTGATAAAGGTCAAGGTTGATGAGATGTATGAGGAATGGTAATTTAAAGAAGGAAGGCTTGTCGAAGAGAGATTAAGATGCAAATGAGTAGTGAAAGCTCCTCATTCTTCTCATTCTGTTCCTTGTTCTCTTGCTAATTCTCAAAAATAGTCTCGAAGTGTTGGATTGAGGTTGTTAAGGAAGATGGGATACAAAGGAAAGGGCCTTGGAATTTATCGACAAGGTATGGTTGAACCTGTGAAGGTGGAAGCTAGACCTCTCTATGCAAGATTGGGGTATGGTGAAGGAGAATGCTCCAAGGTCGTGGATGCAAAGAATTCTCTAAAAGAATAATCATTTCAAGAACAATGTGAGAGAGGCAATAGCACATCACCTTCAGGCAGTGGTGAAACATGCAAGAAGTTTAAGAGAAGAACAAACATAGATTCTTCTCAGCATCCATGCACCAATGGTGGCCATCAAAGGTATAAAAAGCTTGATTATTCCAATTTTCCTTTTTATTACAACAAGATTGAAAATATAGAAATTTGGTGGTTTAGAAAACCATGCATATTTTATGGGTTAAATAACCATAGTGTTTCCAAGTGTTGGAAAATAATGAATTTGTACAAGAAGGTAAAGTCAACTAGGAAAGGGACACTGCATAAAGACCCATCTCCAGTTTAGAAGAAAGAGAAGGGCAAGAAAGGCTGGATGTTGAAAATACTTTTGTTTATTGCAACAAAGGTAGACATCAAGAAGCTAACTATTTGAAGCCTCATCCGAAGCTTCATCTCAAGAAAGACAAGAAGAAGATTGCAATTGATTCTCCATTGGTGAACATTGGGCAAGTGAAGATGCTCATGTATGTGAGACAAAATTATTCACTCATGTTTGTAAAGGCAGAAAAAGAATGTGATCAGAAGCATAAAAATGAAGTAGTTGCATGTAAGCCTAACTATAATGTGTTACAAAGATTATCAACGCCGCAACATGATAATTTGTCATGGGAACCTGCTAAGAGGATTAAAAGTGTTGTTATCTCATTGTCATTAATATCCTTGTATTTGTTATTGATGTGAATATGTTGTACATGGATAGTATCTAGGGTAGTGAATACAGAAGGATGTGGGAAAATGCAAATGGGTAGCAATAGGCTTGCAATTATTATAATCATTGTAAAACTTCTTAATGAAGCAGGTGCACAAACAAAGTGGATAGATACTGGACAAGTGGGAAGGTGATTTTCTCACTTAGTGTCTGATTAAGAACCTTTTGGAGGTCCAAAAGTTCCTCAGTGGGGAGGAATGATCCAGGTCGATCTCGAGACTATTAGGGGATTTGACACCCTAAACTCAAACCTCCTAAGCAACCGGCCTACTGTTCCATCACTGTCAATTCCTTTACCTATATATGGTGTCAATTTGATTTAAGCACGACCTATGGTTGGCAATTCTTTAAAGTAGGGGTTGGCGGGGGTTGAACCGCTGACCCACTGATTGCCAAAATAACATATCAGCGTTTCATAGTGTGAAATGATTTTAAATTTGATGTGGGCGATGTATTTTTTATACAATGTTTCAAGCTTGAATCATAACAAAATAAAACCATATATGGTTATTAACAACCTAACAAATGCATAAAGCCAAACAAGGGGGTTGTGAACGAATTGTAAAGAAGGATTTTGTTGTGATAGGGTTTTTGAAAATTCATTCTTGGAGATAGAAAATTCAAAGTAGTCTCTTAGAACAATAGGAAGAGATAAAAACTTAGTGATTTCTCTCTTAGACAATATTGTATGACTCTTAAGTCATTTTGTAAGGGCTTGTTGCTTATGTACTCCTGTTCAGAGTGAGAGTTGCAGTTCCATTGCTTAGCATTGTGAATTTGACAAAAGGATTAGGCAGGATGCTAGAAAAGTCTTGTCAGGACAGTGTGGAAGAAGGATGAACCTGATGGTAACAATCTTCTTTGGAAATAGATTCTAACTTATTGAAAGACCATGGTAATGTAAGAGCATTTGCATCATAATAATGGCATTGATCATGTGTATTTATGGATCCAAAGATGTAGCCAGAGTCTGGTGAACTCTGGTATCAAACCTTTTCTCTCTCTTTTCCTAATGCATGATTTTTGTCACCTTATTTCCTTTCTTGCATTTTATGTGATTATTTTCTCTCTTCATGAGCAACGTTAGTTTCGATCTTAAATTAAATCTATATCCTAGTGAACCTAACAGATGTTAAGTGATTCATAGTAAGAAGTTTACAAATCATCACGTCACATCTCATACAATTTCTTCACTAAACAATGTTGTCACTATGTCACAGGTGAAGAAAACTACTCTGATACCATATAAAAGTGTTGAAATAGGAAAACCAAAGAAGAATTTGATATCAGTTGATATTAATTTGTTCATAATGTATACCTTCAATTAGGCAATACAAACAATCCAAAACTATTACATAACCATGGCAAGTAACCAAGCGATAGTTTATTTATGTAAACAAGAACTAACACTATTATCTAATGTAATATGCCAAGTCATTAGCTTGGATGGATAATTTTTTTTAAATGGGACTATAAGATGACTCTCATGCATGGAGAGGTTCTGCAAGAATTTGAGCTAGATTAATATAAATAGCCATTCAGTATTCAACTAATGATCACCATTAGTCCAAGTATGGTAGAGGTTTGTGCACAAATAGTGTGGCTAGCTTGAGGCTAGTCATATGACCATTGAGATCATATTTCTATTGGTCATTTATTGAATGAAGTCCTTGATGGACTAGTTTCAAGGAGAGTAAGTTCTCTAAGCATTTTTTATCATCATAATGCCTCATTTTTATAAAGGATAGGTCATAAATGGTTTTCTTCATTCTTTCGGCCTTTAAATCTAAATCAATGACATCAAGTTATTTTGCCCTTTTTATGGCAACGATTCCATTTATAAACATCCACAGAAGCCTAAATGGTTCCTCCTTGAAACCATGTGTATCATTGAAAAATGGGCTCTGAAGAACCAATCGCATGGGACTTTGAAAATCATGAGGTGCTCCCTCTACCTATAACTTATTATATAGGTGATCTCCTCAGGGCTGAAGTAAAACAATGTAAGAGTCAAAAATATCTCTAAAAACTCATAGTAGTCATGTGTCACCAAGAGCCAATGGGTCCATGTAGGCATTAGGATTATTTTCTATTTATCTAAGAAATGTCTACCATGGCCAAATACATGTGGCTAAAAGAATTGTGCATTTTAAAAAATAACTAAGTGCAATAGAAAATATTGGTACCTAATCTTTTTTTCATGCTTGAAATAGATAGTTGATGTTGTATTTTTTTTGTAATGTGCTTAAGAACATTTGTATTGTATGTCTTTCACTTGAAATTATATCTAGGTAGAGGGATGGACCCAATTGGAGATCATAAACACTTGTATCATGTTCAAATCCAAAGATGTTAAAGCCAAAATAAAGAAGGCATCTTGTATATCTATCATGAAACTAGAATGAGAAATGATTGGTGAAGACATTATTAAATTTACCAAATAATTGTGGAGCTCCTAATTTGGAAGCTTCAACTAATCTTTCATTGTCTACCAAACTAAATGAAATTTCATATAAAGGAACAAAAATATTTTGTAGCATCATGTGGGATTCATATGATTTCTCTTACTACTATATCATAGATCAGAACTTGAATCTGTCTCCCATGATAGTTAAATTGGTAGGATTGTACTACCATGCGGAAACATCTACTAGTGCACCATATACTTAGCCATAGTAGAGCTTTGTATCCTACACCCAAATGATTCATAATCACTTTTCAACACATTGTTTAGAATTTATACATGAGCACCCTTCCTTAGAGTCTTAGGTTTCTTAGACAATCTAGACTCAAAAATTGAATTTGCATAATCTAAAACCAAAAATGGGTTTCTACAATAATTATTTTTCATGGTCCTTACATTGGTGATTTATGATGTTTCTAGACTAGGAGATAAGGCATAGGATCCACTATCCTTAAATTTAGGAGGAAGCTCCTAAAGCTTCCTTATGGGAGGGGTGCTTTTCCTCCTTGGGCATTCACTTCCAAAGGTTGATTGTATAGTATCCATGGTTATTTTTTCTTTGTACAATTCCTTATGCTTAAAATTCTCAAAAAAATTACTAAAAAGATAACACTATGCTTTTTCTACAAAAATTCTCTCTTAAAATGCTCTGTGATTCTAAAATGCTTTCAAATGACTCAATTTGTCACTTGTATTAATATTTAAAAAGGGATTCCCCTCTCGTGTGTTTAATGCATTGAACCATTGGCCACCATGATTCTCAAAGGATAAATTGGTGCACACACATGTAGATCCATTCTACTAAAGATTTTAAAATTTATCACGTGAATAGAGCATATTAAATAACGACCATTGATTCCCATAACAATGAACCATTAATTGTCTTTCAAAATGAATTGATCCAAAATGGGTGCTAAGATGTGAACAGGTGACTACAATCCACAAGTTTTATTCACCTTTTGCATGCACATGACACTTATGAAAAGAAAAGTAGAAAACACACATGCAATGAGGGAAACTAACTATATACAATAAAGGATAAAGAGTTAGGTTGAAATATTTTAGGAATGAAAATATTTCCTTCTTTTTTTATAAAATCATGAGCAGTATATCCTTGTAATTAATTATCTGAAAGGGGCATCTTCATAATGAGTCAAACTTAACATGTTACTCAAGATTTGTGCCTCTTTCCTCCCACTTGAGGACTGAATCTCCTTCTTTGAAATTAGGGTCCAAAGTTTTATGATAAAAAAAACTTATTTAACATGTATTGGAAACTTACCATTACATCATGAGCATGCTCCCTTACTTGTTGGAAGTTAAATAATTCATCTAACAAGACATGCATTGCTCTATTTTTCTCAATATCAAAGTCTTTCAACAATTGCAGAGATAGAATCTCTATTAAAATCAATATATAATACTCTTTTCACATACTAGTTCATACAAGGATGCCTTAAGAAAAAATTTAGAGTGATGAAATTGACTGATAGGGTTTTCTCTAGGTTCTTGTGACACTCCCTTTGACTATCAACCCCTAGTCTTTTGATTAATCTGATTAGATTATTATTTGTAGGTTTAGTTAACTCATTCACTTGTGGTAATATTTTTATAATACCTTCAAGTGAATACCCTTCTTCAAGGAAAACCTTAAAAATCCTTGAACCACGAGAATCTTTTGTATTGTCCAATACAATGGTCCTTAGCGCACCAATTCTTGTAACAAGCACTTCTTGAAAGTTTGGTATCAAATTAATTTTCACATCTTTCAATAAAATAACTTTATAAAATCTTGTTTATGAGTCGGTAACTTTAGGAATCTATTTGTGACCAATAGTTAATAGAGGATTAATCATTTTGATGAAATATAATCCAACTATGCAAAAGGCTAATCTAAAATGATCGAGTGAAGTAGCATGGATAAATTCCTCATTTTTCTAACAAATAATTGAAACGATTAGCACTTTCTTACTAGATCATGGAAATTGAATAATAGACTTGGCCAATAATATCCTACACTAATGATCTTTATTGTGGTGGTCTATGTTGAGAAATGACCACCTAAAGTCCCATAATGTATTTCATGAAGTCCCATAATATACTTCATAACCCATGGTTGTTATACATCAACTTCCTCATCTATATAATCATCAAGGAATGTTCATTATATGATATATTAAGCGCTTGTATTATGCAACAATAGCTAGTGTAATCTTCAAATATAATCTTGATTGTATTAAATCTTGCTTAAGGAGTCTATGATCTATAGAAATTCATCCTCTTCCTCTATTATTTGGTCTTCCTCTTTCTCTACCTCATCCTCTATTATTAGTAGAAGATTCACGTTATGATTTAGTAATGTGAGAGGGAGAAGATTCATACTTTTCTTCAATTTATTATGAAAGACTAGAAAGTTTGCACAAATTTTTTTGTAGAACATCACATATCCTTCTCATGAGATTGCAAAGACCCAATCAACTCTACAACTTTGGAAGTGGTTAGATCTTTACTTTCTTCAGTGCCTATTACTATTGAATCAGAGAGGAAGAGATCTGGGAATTTTTCTTACATTTTTTTGTTCTAATATTGTTTTCCCTTTGATACCTTGAATCCTAGTAATAAATTCATGAATGGACTCAACTTCCTTCATCCTTAAATTTTCAAAATGCTTGAACAAATAAAAGTCTTACTGATCTAATGTTTTATGTTCCTTTATATGTAATTTTAGGGCCGCCTATTCATCCTTTGATATCAAACTACAAATTCAAGGGCAAAATTAAACATCTAATATAAATTTAATTATGAAAAGAGCTTTGTTGTCCTTCCTTTTTTCTTCTTTCAATCGATTTTTGTTGATTTGGTGTCAGTGGATTCAATGCATTTTGACTATAGGAGTTGTGTATCCCACTTCCACTGATTCCTAGGGTTCTTGGGATGATAGTTGGGTAATCATTTTGATATACCAATAATTATAGTTGTATCTAGTAAATAGCAAAAACAAAAATGATAAGTTACTACTATTAGCGATTTAGAGATTAATATTTCTCTAACCTTGCTACATGCACAATAAAAAAATCCTACAACCTACTCTACTACTAGTTGAAAGATTATAAATTTAAAACAATCAAATCATAGAAAAAGGAAAAATTATTCAATTGAAAAAATATACATATATTATCTTTGCATATAAAAATTGAAAAAATCTATATATAGAGGAGGGGGCCGGTAGTTGTACAGTGTCCAGTAGTTCTACACCACTTGTGCTTATAATAACTAGTCTTGCCATGTATTTATATTATATATTGTAAATAAATAATTCACATGTAAATAAAATTTTTACCAAATATTAGTCAAAATAAGTCAATACTTGAACACATGAGAGCCTATAAATGCTACATAAAAAAACATAAATACATTCATTAACAAGCGAAATAAATAATATTTTATTTCAAATAAAATATCACAGCTATCCACTATAATTGTATCATTTATAAAATAAGTGCTCACTTCAACAACTAATGTTATCATAGTGAAAAAATATTATTCTTATGTGTACAACTATTAGGGTAGCAATGTACATGCATTGGAGTAATTCACATTAACAAATTGTCTTATCACAAATTTAAAAGGTGAGTACAATTATTATCTTGTATTCAAATGTTTTTTATGTTCAACTATTGGTCCTTTTGTGTCAATATGAAAGAGAGAGATAACAAACATTTATGATTATTAATAGGTATTTGGTCCATTTAATTTTTCATTAATAAAAGTGGGATATGTTGTACCATTACATATCCATTTAAGTTGTATATAATTAGTATTTTACATATAAATACAATATTCTACTATTAACAAATTTATTCAACTACTAGAAACTTTTAGATTTGTTTTAACTAGAAGATATCTTTTTTTTTTCATTAATCTATTTAAATAAATATTATATTACAATATTATAATTAATAATGACTTAATATTTATTATAATATTGTAATTAATATTAAATTATTATAAAGATATGATAATATTATAATGTTTCATATATTCTTTTATTATATTTTTATATTCCCTTTAAATATTTTGAAAAGAAAAAAACTTAAATTACAAATTTATTATGTGACTATAATAAGTAAAACATTTAAGTTTTATAATAATGATTTTTTAATAAAAAATTCTAAGATAACTTTAACAATGGCAATTAATATATGTTTAGATTGAAATTAAGATATGCTATTAAAACAAAGATTTTATAATTGTCATTATATTTATTCATCATTATTGTTCAAATATTTAGAATAATACAAAATAAAATAATAAAGAAAATAAGTAAATGATATCAATAATATATAATTTTTAAAATTATAATTATAATATAATAAAATTAAAGTACTACATTGTCCTATAAGAAATAGAATGATACTTATGTGCCTTATAATCTACCAACATTTTAGTAATACATGTACAAATGTATATGATGATTATAATAATTTTTTCAAGATAATTTTAATAATTAAAAATTAATATCTAATTATATTTAAAATATTAGAAATTTAATATTTATCATAATCTCTCTTCAAATATATTGATTTATAATATAAAAATTTACAAAATGTATAATAACATATTATAAGATTCACTCTACCTACTACCTAAGTGCTTGTGGGAGAATTGCCACTCTTTGGAACCCTGCTTTTTTTGAAGGCTCACTGATTCACTCTAAGGCTCTAATTGGGAATCAAAGGAATGACCTTTGGATGTTTGTGGGAGATTTTGATTCCCCTTTGTACCCTTCTGAGAAAGCTAGTGGTTGTGAGGACTACTCGGACAGTATGACTGATCTTGTTGATTTCATCTCCTCCTCTGGTTTGATGGACATTAACCTCAATGATTTTAAGTTCGCTTGATTTTAAGTTCACTTGGTCTAACTGGCATCATGGGAACCATTTGATTTTGGATAGGGTGTTGGTTTCTACTAATTGGGTTTTATAGGGTAAAAGTCAACTCGGGTTGGTAAGTAGGGCGAGTCAACAGGGTTGTGAGAGGGGATGAAAATAGGGATGAGGGGATCGGAGGCCAAGGGTGTATGATTGGGCACGAGAGGGTTAGCAACAATAGGAGAGGGACCGAGATTTGTGGACAACACGTCTTTAGGGATCTCAATAATAGGAGGGGGAGGTTGCATATTATTAACATTTTTAGGGTTTACAGAAGTTTCACTAGATTATGCATTTGCTTCCTATGACTGATAATTAGGCAATATTTGCAAATATGCCCTTCTTTTTTGCAGAGAAAACAAGCATTTAATCCTCCAAGTATTTCAATCGGGCAGATGAATGTGTCTCCATTAATATCTAGGTTTAAACATGGTGGAATGTCGATTCCGAGCTTGATTGAGACAAGCATTCTTGCATCTAAGTTGAGCACCAATCTAGCAGTTTCATCAACCCTAATGATTTTACCAAAAGGTGCCATTATTTGGGGAAGAAAATGCCACAAAAAGGGGGGGACATCCTTGAGGATGACCCATCTGGGAGAGGATAGTGCAAGGAATTCCTCATTAATTGCCTCTGGAGTCCAGGCTAGGGCTCAAAAAGATGTATTTCCAACCATCCAGTACTGGCATTTACGAGCTTCCAACTGGGCTTCATGCGTGTTGAAGAAAATGAGAAAGAGACCTCTCTGAACTTGTCTACAAAATGTAATTTTAAGCCCTAGTTTAAGATTCCATAAATCATGAAACCAGTCGTCTATGAATTTTCTAGGTGGGCATTTTTTAGCATTAACACAGGCAAAAAAGATAGCAGTGTCACTTAATCTATGTTTTTCTAAAATAATTTCATCCAACATTTCAGAGTTCAGAGAAATGTAGAAAGAGCCCGAGGAATTGCAAGGGAGCTTACCGTCTTGACTAGGTCCTTCACCTGCTGGAGTCTTCAGGAAGTGCGTCGTTGAGCGGACTCCATCTGCAGTCTAGGCGATGGTCTCAACGAAGGACTTAGCTAGGGCTAGTAATGTCTATGGTGAGGGTTTAGGATTACTAATATCTCCGTCTGACTCTGGCTCCATTGGAAACCAAGGTTAGATCCACACGGGGGAGGGCCAGTGGGTGAAGTTAATCGCAATAAATATTTGCAGAGCAGAATAAATGAAAACACGAAATACAAATAGAAAGTCAGTGAAGAAGGATATGCAAACTAAGTGGAGGAGATTAACTCCTCCATGTAGACGTCGTGGATGTTGCGTCAGCCCCTGCGAGCCTTGATCTGGCTTCCACCCTCAGCGCTTTGATTTTCTCATAGAAATAGTTCTCAGAAATCTGGTGGTGTTCGAAGCTTCTGCGACTCCTGGTGCTTTGATTTTCACTCGGAGGAGCATTGGATCGACTGTAGCATCTTCGGTTTCAAGCCTTGCCTCCACAGGGAACTGCAACTTCTCACCTTCCAGGGCCTATCAAAAAGATTTTTGCGCACCTCCCGCACTCTAGGTCATCCCCTGCGTTTCTTTTCCTATCACTTTCGTATTATTCTTTTTGTTTGCTAGTAGACCCGATCCTTTCTCTTTCTTCTTTTTGCGGAGTCTAGAGTGGTTATCTTCATATTTTTTTTCTCTGATTTATAATATTAAAATTTATTCAATGTATAATAACACACTATAATATAATTATGCTTAGAAGTAACACTACACTAGTACCCCCAAAAAAAACCTAAGATATTTTGGAGGAAAATAGATGGCCTCATTTATCCTTAATTGTATCATTTGCCACTACAAAATCCCTATATTCATTAGCATTGATAATGGATGACCTTTTAAGAATCGGGATGTAAAAAAACTCCATGGAAAGTTCCAAATCCAATGCTGTTTCTCCACATGTTACTACCCGCAAGGCAATGACCAGACTGAGGCTTCCAACAAAAAAATCTTGAAGATATTAAAGAAGACACTCAATTAAGTTGTTTGTAATTGGTATGTCTAGTTGAACCTTGCTTTATGGGCCTATCAAAAAAATATCTGAACACCCACTAGTGCAACACCCTACTCCCTTGTCTATGGATCTGAATCCATCTTTCCCATTGAGGTTGACATGCCATCTTTAAGATTTCAACTAAAGGGATTGATACCCACTGAGGCTTATCGTGTTTCTAGGTTGTAGGAACTTGAGTTGTTGTATGAGCAGTGACAAAAGGCTTTCAATGATCTAAAGGCTTATCAACAATGTATGTCTAGGAACTATAATCATAGAGTCAAGCCTTGTGTCTTTTAGGTTGGTTATCTTATGCTCAAAGAGAACCCCCAAAATCAACAAGATCAAGAAAAGAAGGGAAAATTTGAGCCCAACTAGTTAGGTCCCTATGTTATTATGGTTGCTTATGGTTCAGGGGCCTATCAACTATTTACACATGAAGATGAGTTGCCAGATGACCCAATCAATAGTATGCATCATCATAATTTTTATACTTAAGCCTTTCTACAAACCTAAGGCAAGGGGTAAAAATACCAAAAAACAAAAAAATATGGAAAAATATAAAAAATACAGAAAAAAAATCAAGTACAAACAATTCATATCATCAGAAAAAGTGCAATAAAAGAAAGTAGTGAAAACTTGGTGACAAGCGCTACTTGTGATAAATCAACCCTTCTATCTATTTGGATTATAGGTTCTCATCCATAACCGTAATTATTATAAATACCCATAATAAAATCTCTTCAATAGCCATTTTTCTATTTATATACTTGTACCTATTCATAATAATGATAATCCTACTCATATCTTATCCATAGCCTATCCTTTTCCCAATGTGTATATCCTACCAATAAAATCCTACCATGCCTTGTGAGTTAGTGTTTTCATGCACCTATCTTATCCATTCCATAATAAACTCTCATCCACCTATCCACATTTCTTACATCCATAATAAATCAATCATTTGTAGACCAAAGGAAAACCCTTGACGTGGTTACAAAATGGAATCTTGAATGTCACACTTAAGAGGATAAAAATTTAGATTTTGATATATATTATTAGACAACAAGCGTCATAATAGCGAGATTTACAACAAAATAGTGACATGAATCATTGAACATTGACATGGAACAAAAAAATGACTATTTACATTAGAAACACCAAACATGGATGATCATATCTGTTTAAATAAGAAAACATATCTATGGCATAGAAGGTTCAATGTTTGTGTTTTTTTTTTCTCTTTTGTTTGTTGATGCAAGGGATACTTAGGTGGTCTTGGTCTCATTATACCTCGACGCTTAGATTAACTTGCTAAATCAAAATCCATGTAAGAAACTCAAGTCATACTAGTTTAATTATACCTAGGTGCTTGTATTTTCTTATAATATTTTTAAAAGCTCAATGGTGGAAAAGCGCTATCATAATATGCTTAAAAAGATGATTATTTAAGCATTTAGATAGAAATTGTATTTCATTATTATCCATTATTGAAATTTCATTGAACATCATTCATAAGGCTATTCTTTCATCATGTTATATGATCAATGGTTGTTATGTGAATTAATTGATTGAGTATTCTTGGACAAACTAAAGAAAAATTGCATCATTTTCATCATTTAGATTCATTCATATTCATCCATTTTTAAATTTTTTTTTTAAAACCCAGTGGTATCCCCGCAACCCAGCCCAGCGTCTCCCCTCGCCTTACCTTGGTCTTATGGATGCCAAGTTGGGGTTAAAGGAAAGGCGAGTTGAGGCGAGACTAGTCCATTGGACGTGCGGAGGCCACTCGCAAGCCCCAAATACCAACATGATAGATTTATCCATTGTTAATATCATCAAATTATCATGTACATAATCATAATTAAAATGTATATATAACATTATAGATATATCCATCATGTATCCATTTTATCATCCATCAAATAATTTTTCATATCCATACATTAATATATCATTTAGATATTCCATATGTATATAGCATCAATAAGTCACATCGTACATTATTCATCAATAAGAATATCATAACCATTACATTTCTAAAAACATCATCACATACATAAGCATCTGAATAGAACATTAAATAGACATCATTTCACATTATAAAACATCATAGGCATGAATAGGAATCATTATAAGCATGTAACTATAGAAATACTAAGAATTCATTATGCATATAGTCAATTAGAGTACATCATTATAGATAAAAATTATCAACATCATATGACATCATGAGTAGGATAATTATTATAGATGAGCATATAGGAAATCAAAACATCATACCATCATAAATCATTATATTAGTGTCCATAATCATGGTAGAATAAAATGCCATCATCTAGATCATCATAAACATCATCATAAGTATCATCATAGTAATCATCATAAAACATATGAATGGAAAAATCAAATAAAAACACATATAGGGTCCAATATCAATCTGCATATCATCATTAAATCATAAAAATGTCCAAGTATACAATGATATCAAAATCAGAAATGTCTAGTCAGATATAGTACATCAAAATCACAATCAAGACTCAAATCAAGTGGCACTACCTCAAGAAGGTGTGGGTTTAGGTTGATCAACTCCACTCACCCCTCTTGCTCCAGATGGCCCTCCTCCTAGATCACCTTGAGGAGGTCCCATAATCCCTATGTTAGACTTGTGTGAATATTGTCAGTTTTGTCATTGATGTCAAACCAATTATTCAGTTTGGTCTGAATGGTGTATGAAAATTGTATGTGCAGATGATGTATGCAGATTTGGTATTATTGGGATATAGTGCAGGAAAGTGTAGATGATCTATTGGAGTCACTTTCGAAAGGCCTTCATATTTTGATTTATGCTTTTGTGGTCTCAGTATTTGTTATTTGTTTCAGAATTAGCTATTTCAACATAGATAAAAATTATCAACATCATACGACATCATGAGTAGGATAATTATTATAGATGAGCATATAGGAAATCATAACATCATAAATCATCATATTAGTGTCCATAATCATGGTAGAATAAAATGCCATCATCTTGATCATCATAAACATCATCATAAATATCATCATAGGAATCATCATAAAACATATGATTGGAAAAATCAAATAAAAACACATGTAGGGTCCAATCTCCATCTGCATATCATCATTAAATCATAAAAATGTCCAAGTATACAATGATATCAAAATCATAAATGTCTAGTCAAATATAGTACATCAGAATCACAATCAAGTCTCAAATCAAGTGACACTACCTCAAGAAGGTGCGGGTTTAGGTTGATCAACTCCACTCGCCCCTCTTGCTCTAGATGGCCCTCTAGCTAGATCACCTTGAGGAGGTCTCATAATCCCTACGTTAGACTTGTGTGAATATTGTTAGTTTTGTCATTGATGTCAAACTAGTTATTTAGTTTGGTCCGAATGGTGTATGAAAATGGTATGTGCAGATGATGTATGCAGTTTTGGTATTATTGGGATATAGTGCAGGAAACTGTAGATGATCTGTTGGAGTCACTTTCAAAAGACCTTCATCTTTTGATTTATGCTTATTGTGGTCTCAATATCTGTTATTTGTTTTGGTATTAGCTATTTCAGTTATTACAATTGTATCTTTCATGTTTTGTGGTTAGGTATCTATGGTATGTGTAGTACTTGTGTTTTTTTATTTTGGAGTTGCTAGGCCTAGATCTTTGTGGTTTTGGGTCAATATTTATTGGTCTGATTGACCCCTCTTTTATTCTGGTAATTAAGGTATATTCATTGGTTAATGAATTGTGTAAAGCAAGCATTTAGATATCTTGCATAGGCTAACTCAATTATCATATTTTTGGTTAAGGCTTTATTGGATAACGTGTTGATCTGAGCAGCATATTACTTGTTCTTGGTGGACATATTATCCCGACATGTAAGGTTTTTTCTACATATATAGAACTGTATGAATGCATGGATGAGTAATAAGATATGAGTGGTAAGTAGTATATGAAGTGCGAGTTATAGAAAACCAAGTCGTTGGAGTAGAATTAGAGTGCATAACAGTGTTGTAGTAATCCTTCACCAGATCTGCTATAGGTGTTTGTGGATAGTAGTCCAAAGATATTTTACAAGATCTTCTATAGTTTTTTTGTTTTGCGATCTAAGCTTAACAGGGAACTTATTTCATGCAATTGGAGATGCAACTTTCTTTAGTTCATTTATTATTTTTGCAATGAGCATTCTGATAGTAAGTCGGCTTTGTAATCTTGCAGTGAGCATTTTGATAGTGAGCCAACTGACAATGAGCCACCCATTTTATAAACACCATTTAACTAGTTATATTATCCTGAGAGTTAACACTCTGTGATTTTTCCCATTTGGATTTTCCACGTATAAAATATAGTGTTCCATTTGTGGTTGTGTTTTCATATTTATTCTACATTTTTTGTGTTATGTTTGATTTGCTTAATTGGTGGTATTTGGTACATTTTAAAAAGGTCTTAATTTTTGGAGAAATTTTTTAATTGGTGAGAATACTGATCCCTGTCCCACTCCGTCTCAATATTTTGGTCCTTTCAACTAATGCAATAATTGGTATAAGATCCTTGGTCCCCTTCTTGAAGGCTTAAACTCTTGAGGGAGATCCTTGTTAGTTAAATCATGGCACCTATGTGTATGACAAGAAAATTTTAGTTTGATGAAGACTTGTAGATAGTTCTTGAAGATCCTCAAATTGTTGAATCATAGAATGAGGAGTTGAAAGCAAATGTGAAAGTAGTAAATGAATGTGTGTGCGGAAGATAACAAAGAAAAACTAAAAATTCAAGCTAAGGCATATGAAAGTTAACAATCAGTTGAAGTAGGCGAATGAGAGTGTTCAAGATCGAATGCAAAATATTGAGGAGAAGAATAAGATAGAGAAAACCATGGAAGAATAAATCAAGCTAAAGACTAAAGAATGTGAGAAGCTAGAGGAAGAAGTGAAGAAGCTAAAGTCGGAGAATAAGGTTCTTGATAGTAGTAAGCTTTTGGAAGAATTAAAAAAAATCCAAAAAGCTCATTTGGATAGGACTGGACTTGGATTTCAATCTGGGGAATGTTCAAATTAGGTTGACAAAGAAAAAGGTAAAGAGGTTAAGACAAAAGCAGAGAAGAAATCAAAAGATGTAAGCAAGATCCAAAACCAGAGTACTAATGGAAAAAAGTCATGGGTTCGTCAATCGAATGCACAAAGGTACCCATCATTTAACAACTATTATTTTTAATGCAATAAATTTGTTCGTAAGGCTACAAGCTATAGAAGTATTCAGTGTTATAACTGCAAGAGGTTTGGTCATAAAGAAAATCACTATAAAAATCATAATCCAGCTAGAGAAAACTAATTTCATGGATATTGTCATATATGAAATGGTTATGGTCACAAAGATAATCAGTGCAGATCAAGAACTGTTCTGGAAAAATTCCTTAAATAAGAACATTAGTTGTTACAAGTGCAAGCAATGTAGACACTATGCTAATAAGGGAAAAAATGGAAATATGGAGAGATTTGCTAAGAAAAATATAATGAAGGATAATTAATCAAAGAAAAAGGAATTTTTGTTTTGAAGAAAGAATGAAGTGGGTAATGAAAGCAAGTATAGTGTATCAGAATCTAGTGCAAGCACCTCTTCCTTTGGTGTCTAAGCACATTGCTTCAGCTCAAAGGGAAAATTTGAAAGAAAAATTTGTGAAAATATCCCAAATTTGCTAAACCATGAGACTACCATATTTTATAATCTCTTTTGGAATAGAACATTCTAAATTGGGTGTCTCATTCCCAAATAGGCATGTGTCCTTATGGACACATTTCATTTACTTACATGACACATTCCCTTCTTAGGGACACTTATCTTCCTCTCATCCCTCTCCAGCTCTCCCTTTAGCCTATTTACATCTCCCATTTTCCTTCCTTATTCTTCCACTTTTCATTTTCATACCTCCATAATGCATAATTGTTCATCCATTTCCATTTTCATAACCTCATATTGCAAAAATATTTTCTCATCTTTTACTCATCCACATGCATTTAGCATAGCATTTAAAATCACATCTTTCTTAGTTTCCATCTTGCATTCACTACCATGGAGCAAAATCGGGTATCTACCATTCAATAGGAACACATCAAATCAAGGGACAATCAAATCAAAGGATAAATCTAGAGTTCTCATTTTAATTTCTATTAGGTTGTTTATCTAATTTTCCCTCTTAATCGTCCTAGTCTTGAGTGTTTGAATGGATTTTGTGTAGTTAGATTGTTAAATAGCTTTAATTTCATTTGCACATTTTCACTCAGACAATTTTATTTTAATAATAAAAAATATTTTTTCTTATCAAATAAGTTTTAAAAGATATTTATTTAATTTTAAATTTTCCTACATTTCGTTGTGAGATCATTTATTTCTTTATTGGTAGATATTCTAGGAATTCATGGCAGTGGAGTGCAGTGTGTGGCATTTACAATGCAGACCTACAATGCAAGATCTAGAAAGTTGTGAGATAAAGGTACATCACTACAAAATAAGTTTGGATAATATATCTTTATAAGATTGGACATATTAGATAGAAATAAATTAAGTATATTTTTGAAAAAAAAAAAGCAATTTTCTACTATTTGTGTGCAATGTGAACCAATAAAAACAAAGAAAAATGATTTTTATAATTATTTAATTTAAAAAATTGATTAAGAATATAGAATAATTTTAAAATTTTGTAATTCTATATGATGATTGGATAAATAAGTGGAAACAATTCAATGCAAAACCCTTCATAATAAGACACACCTAGATTTACATTGAGTGATCCTAAAGTATTTAAAAAATCTTTCGTTTGCTAGGTAGTCTATCCCACACTTCCATATAATGTGTAAGCTTAAATATAATACTTAAGATTTTAAGTACTTATCAGTATAATAAACCAGGAAAAAGCATTATGGCATTAATAAGGGTAAATCCCATTTTTAACATAGGTGTCTTTAATAAAGTTGAACCTAAGGTTGTTCAAATATCATAGTAAAAGATATTAAGGAACTTGCGTACCTTTCAAATTGAATGAGGAATTAAAGGAGGTAAAATGAATGGTGGAAAAATAGGCACTAAGACAAGTTGACCCCATTAAAAAAAATGCTCCTCGACTCTTCTCCTTCTAAGGGAACACTTTGATATTAATTATTTTTGAAAGAAATCAATCCTCGTATCTAGATAGAGAATTATCATTCAATATAGAAATTTCTATTATATTATTGGTAATTTTATTCCACAACATTTAAGACAATTAAATTTATAATTAAGATTTATTCTGAAGAAATTTATTTTTATGTTTATATAGATCAGCACCACACAATATAAAAATTTGTAATATTATTTTTCAAAACTATAGGGTGTACACCATCTACTATAAAAATTAAGGAAGGGCAAACATTTATTTATAAATAATATTTTAGATTGTTAAGTTCAAAGACAGAATTGATTACACAATTTTACCTAGAGATTCATTATTATACCTCCCTCTCTTTTTCCTTTAAAGAAATCAATGTGAACTTATGCCCATCATTTTGAATAGTAAGTAGCATTCTTCTACAGTCATGAATAGCTCCTCTATCATAATGCCAAGGCTTTCCCAACAAGACATGACAGACACTCATAGATACAATATCACATAGAAATTCATCTCTAAAAGCCCCAATGTTGAAACTTACCAAACACTTTTCCTTTACCTCTATCTTTTGATCATCTTGTAGCCAACTCACCTCATAAGGAAAAGGATTCTTAAGCCTCTTCAATCCAAGCTTCACAACCATCTTCTCATATACTAAATTATCAATACTCCCACTATTTACAATGACCTTGCATCACTTACCACGTAATTTGCATACAGTCTAGAAAATACTCTTCCTCTGAGTAGATCCGGTATCCTTTCTTCTGAACATAATGGATTCTCCTTGCTCTAGTGCAAAGTCAAATCTGGTACCATCTGGTTCCTCACTTGCCACACAACTTTTTGACATTCCTTGCTTACATTTATAGAATCTATGTCTGGTTTCTCCACACTTGAAACATTTGCCAGGAAATTATCTACCGGTACTGCTGATACCTTTCCTTGGTGTCTTTTGTTCCAGTTCTTTGCTCCACTTAGGTTTTGACTCCTCTTCTTCAACGGGTTTCTTCATACTGTTAAGCTTCTTCAACTATGGAAACCTTCAACATACTCATCTCATCTCAATGTTAAAAGCAAGTTCATTGATGTACCTCACCACCTTTTCTCTATTGATCTCTCTATGTCCAGATCTCATCACAACCATGTATAATTCCTCAGTATATTCCTTCACAATCATGTTTCTCTGTTTTGGGTTCTACAACTTCTTGAACAATTCCAATTCATAGTCTCCCGGTATGAACTTGGTCTTCAATCTTGCAACCATCTATCTCCACCGGGTGATCTTTAAATCATCATTCTCCACTCAAGGTATTCCTCCAACTCTCAGATCCAATCGATTAGATCCTCCGAGTTCAGCATTGTGAAAAATTTAGAAACCTCAACTTTATGAACTTTATGAACTTTACTTGCTTGTGCCACTTCTCTTAGGAATCTTTCCTCTCTTTCATCTTCTAGTACTTTAGCTTCCTCAAGCTCTTCGCTGACTTCGTCATATTCATCCTCAGAATCAGGGTTTCTCTCCAAACCATCCTAGGTATTTGAAATCTTATTCCTTAATTCAATCTTGAAGTCTTCCCTCATTTTCTCCACCCTTTGGGGGCTTGTCCTCCTTGGTGGCATCTCTTCTTCCACTCCATTGAACTGCCTCAAACCAACAATCTGACTATTGGTTTCAATTGCCTGCCCTCAGTGACCTATTGAACACACACACAACCTGCCTCCAATTGGTGATCTATCCACCTCAAGGAATCTGTCAATGTTTACAAATAATTCTTCCACTAGCCAGTCCATAACTAGCTCTGATACCACTTGGTGTAGCCATAACTAGGAAAAACCCTCAAAAGAGTCAACCAACTTATGTAGCAAGAGAGACACAACAAACACAACAAGAAAATATAATAATTTCACATAAATAGATCATTTAAAGCCTTAGAGCTTCTGGCCATCATCCGTGTATCATCATATTATCATCAAAGAACATTTGGTAATTAACCAGTTACATGCAGGCTTCAAGCTAGATACAATCCAATCGGGACTATAAGAATCAACCGGATCACAACGTGCAAATATCAATCCTTATTCTAAGTTTTACTTTCTCTTCCCCCTAGAAATGGTACATAACATCATATTTATACTCACTGGAACATGAAACATTCACCAATACAAGAAAATGAAACATGTAATTAGGTCAACCCTAAGAATTAGGTAAATCTTTCTAGAAAATAACAACCAAGTGATGTGGTTCAGTAGGAAGGTCGGCCACACACCAAAGAGCATCGAACAAGGCCCAAGATTGTTCCACATGCCAAAAATCATGTCGGTAATGAAG
Organism: Cryptomeria japonica; assembly: GCF_030272615.1. NCBI lineage: Eukaryota > Viridiplantae > Streptophyta > Pinopsida > Cupressales > Cupressaceae > Cryptomeria > Cryptomeria japonica. The sequence continues at coordinate 49,345 of NW_026729115.1, forward strand.
AAAAACCAATGGGTAAGAACAAAAACTATCTCAGAACCCAGAAACACTCAATCAGAAGCCATATCTATCTGGAAAAGAACCCAAATAAACTGAAAATATTGAATCAAGCACATGAAACCATCTAGAAAATAAAAAATAAGATCTGCCACGAAGTACAAGCAACTCTCGGTAGCAACCAGTAAGAACACAAAAAACTGCACAAAGAACTAAATAAGAACAAAATTGAAAGGAAATATTTTTGGTTGATGCCAGATTGCTCATCGACCAAGGATGCTCCTGCATCACTTTAACTTTAGGTTCTAAATCATGTCTCTCTTTTTTCCTTTTATTTCCTTTTAGAGGTCTTCTTCTCAATTTTTATAGTCTTAATAAGGGTTCCAGGCAAACTCAATATTACCAATGGTAGGATAAACACAAATCTTATCCTTGTTTAACCAAATGCCTCAAAAACTCTCTGCAAAACAACATCCTTAAATAGTCTATCCATTCTTTTATCATGTCCTTTCTGAATTTTCTCTTCCCCCATCCTTTCTTCAATTTCTTCCACTATACCAAAACTAAACTTCCTCTTCATAAATGTCATAACGAAGCTCAAAATCCATATTATTTTGGGTTCTACTGCTAGAATATAAAAGTTGTCCCTACTTACTAGAAACGTGACTGCGTCTTTGTATTTCCAAACCACAAATGGAGGAAATCTTTGTACCTTTTGCATTGTGTCATATTTTTTTAACATGCTAGAGAATATGCTATTCTATGCCTTGTTATCTATTTTGAACTCTATAATGTTTTCTTTGATTTGTAATTCAATAGGAGATGAACTTCCCTAAACACAATTATCTTTTTCCTAAAGTTCATTCATAAACATGAAATTTAAAAAAATAATCAAGGAGCCATATTTGAATTCATATTTACTCACCTTGGTCCTTTTAAGATTAACTAGTAGCTACTACCTCATCATCTCACTGAAGTAAAAATTCTCTTCAACAACTACAATTTGATGTTCAATATGAATTTCAATTGTGTTCCTTTAATACATACTTACTCACCTTAGTCCATTTAAGATTATCTAGTATAAACAAGGACATGGATAACCGATGGAGATAGGAAACCACCCGACCATGTGGAACCTGAAGTCCCACCCCCCATGCTAGGAGATAGACATATGGCCCTCAAAAAAGTAGGGAGCCAAAGGAGGGAAACTACCTATACCCATGGGTTAACATACAAGGGAACTCAAGGATACAATTTACACAAGGGCCATTTTAGGAACTTACTAGCAAACTCACAAGGGTAGAACACTATATTTACCTAATGGTTCTATACAAGTGACATAGGTGTAAGACATCAAAATGCATCAAAATATGATTCATAATAGTCCATATATACCCATGAATAGTAACAACATCACATATACAAGTAATCCAATCCAAGTCCATTTTTAGGTACACATTCCATCTTGAATCCATCCAAAAAACAACTCAAAGCATCAAGAGGTCATAAAATACCTCACAAGACATCAATAACATTTATCACATAAATAAAATAGGTCCATATACATTCTTTAAACAACATCATAAACTAAAAATTCAAGTAATCACCTCCTAACCTCATAAAACTCATCACAATTTTATGAAACTGGAGGGAAACAATAATAAAACCATATAGAACCAAATTATACTCGAAAAACCCTCCATAAACAATAATTATAGATGCAAAAGGGAAACGATCTCATTTAATGAGTTTTCCAAACATATCTCCAAAACCAACCGTTAAAAATATCAAAATGGAGGAAGGCAAAAGGAACATCCATAAGCCAATCAAAGCAAAACAATGTCATCATTTAAAAAAAAAATGAATACACAAAAAATGACATGAAAATACCTCAAAAATATTCCATTCCAATATCATTTGAATGAAGGATAAAAAGTTCAAAAAAAACCCGTCTCAAATGAGGAGAAATGAAGGAAAGACACTTGCCCTTCTCAAGGATAGTTGTCTTCCTCTCATCCCTCTCCATCCCTCCCTTTAGCCTATTTAAACCTCCCATTTTCCTTCCTTATTCATCCACTTTTCATTTTCATACCTCCATAATGCATAATTATTCATCCATTTCCATTTTCATAACCTCATATTTCATAAATATTTTCTCATCTTTTACTCATCCACATCCATTTAGCATAGCATTTTGAATCACATATTTCTTAGTTTACACCTTTCATTCACTATCATGGAGCATAGTCGAGTATCTACCATTCAACAAGCACACATCAAATGAAGGGACAATCAAATCAAAGGATAAATCTAGAGCCTTCGTTTTAATTTCTATTAGGTTGTTTAACTAATTTTCCTTCTTAATTGTCCTAGTCTTGAGTGTCCGAATGGATTTTGTGTAGTTAGATTGTTAAATAGCTTTAATTTCATTCACACATTTTTTATTTTAATAATACAAAATATAGATTCTTATCCAATAATTTTTTAAATATATTTATTTAATTTAAAATCTTTCTAAATTTCGTTGTGAGATCATTTATTCCTTTGTTGATAGAAATTCTAGGAATTCATGGCAGTGGAGTGCGGGGTGTGGCATTTACAATCGAAGATCTAGAAAGTTGTGAGATAAAGGTACATCACTACAAAATACGGTTGGATAATATATCTTTATAAGATTGGACATATCAAATAGAAATAAATTAAGTATATTTAAAAAACAAATAATAATTTTCTACTTAAATTGTGTGTAATATGAACCAATAAAAACAAAGAAAAATGGTTCTTATAATTATTTAATTTAAAAAATAGATTCAGACAATAAATTTTTTTGTTAAAAGTTTGTAATTCTATATGATGATTGACTAAATAAGTGGAAACAATTGAATGCAAAACACTTCTTAATAAGTTTGTATTTAAAAAATATTTCATTCGCTGGGTAGTCTATCCCACACTTCCATATAATCTGTAGGCTTAAATATGATACTTAAGATTTTAAGTACTTATCCCTATAATAAACCACGAAAAAACATTATGGCATTAATAAGGGTAAATGCCATTTTTAACATAGGTGCCTTTAATAAAGTCGGACCTAAGGTTGTTCAAATATCATAGTAAAATATATTAAGGAAGTTGCGTACCTTTCAAATTGAATGAGGAATTAAAGGAGGTAAAATGAATGGTCGAAGAATAGGCACTAAGACAAGTTGAGCCCTTTAAAAAAAGCGCTCCTCGACTCTTCTCCTTCTAACTAGATTTTTTTACATTCTTTAACTAATGAAATGATTTTGTTACAGAGTGGGAACATTGATATTAATTATTTTTTAAAGAAATCAATCATTGTATCTAGATGGACAATTATCATACGATATAGAAATTTCTATTATATTAGTGGTAATTTTATTCCACAACATTTAAGAAAATTAAATTTATAATCAAAATTTATTCAAAAGAAATTTATTTTTATGTTTATATAGATCAGTACCACACAATATATAAATTTCTAATATTATTTTTCTAAACTATAGGGTGTACACCATCTACTATAAAAAATAAGGGCAAACATTTATTTATAAATAATATTTAAGATTGTTAAATTAATAGACATAATTGATTACACAATTTTACCAAGAGATTCATTATTATACCTAGATAGATCGTCATTAGATAATGAAGAAAGTTTTAATATGTTGGTGGGCTAAGTGCATAGAAATGGGGTTAATAAAGAACGCAAATGTCCACCTTGTTATTAAAAACAACAAAGTCTATCTTTTAAAAATTAAAATAAAAAATTACTTCAATTCTAAAAAAATCTTAAAATAATTAAATAATAATGACTAAAAAATGTTATTTGTATTCAATGATTTTGAAAAGACAAAGGAAAATTTTTGGTTGCACATTCTTTCTTATAATTTTAAAAATAAAACATACATAAAATGATTATGATGTTGCTATCATGATACAATTTATTGATATACAATTATTCATTCTCTGACTCAAAAATCACACATGAAAATATTATTTGACATTTTGAATAAATTCTTTATACTTATCAATTCATAAAATAATTAAAAATAAAACACTCCTTGAAAAGTTGGGATATTGCTATTAGGATCAATCTATTGATAAAGAAGTCATTGATTGTTTGATTCAAAAATTTCACATGATATCAAATTTGCCACCTTCAATAAAAATCCTTATATTTATCAATACATGAAAGAATTATGATGTTGTTATCTATTATGATCCAGTTTATTGACCTAGAAATTTGTTAATCTAAAACAAGAGATGCAAAGCATCAAGTTATTGCAATTGGCGCGGTGAGTTTAGACTAGATAAAATTAGAGATAAAGATAAATAGGAAGAAGTAAAGAAATATATAATCACCATTACAATAAATACTATCAAAATATTGAATTGTTTTTAAGATAATATATAATTGCTTTATTTTTAAATTTTGATTTAAATTTAATAATTTTTTTGGGAAAAACAACTATATGTATTTTTGTAAACTATTTATACAATAAACTTCACACAATATAATGCATTAAACAATGAATATTACATGATTAATTCTAAAGGCTCCCTTATGTTCAATCATAGAACCATTTTTAAAGCCTAAAGCAAAAACAGAAACATGATAATTACCTATTAATAAAGGCTTTTATTTTTTACCTTCAATTTGACAACCTTTAGATATCAAAATGTTAATATTTAATAAAAGCATAACTTCAAAATAAGTAAAGAACAAAAAAAAATTAAACTATAACTTTTAGATAAATTTATAAATAAATTTTTTTAAATTATATAATTAATCAAACATATTTAAAATTAAAAAAAATTAAAAATAAATCTGTTATTGCATAATTAGAATTTATCAACAAGCATCTTAAAAAGTAAAATGAAGAAAATAAAAGAATTTAAAATTAAATAATATTATATTTTAATCACACATATTTATATATATATATATATATATATATATATATATATATATATATATATATATATATATATATATATATATATATATATATATATATATATATATATTAAGCATTCTAAAATTCGTTTTAAAAAAATTGATTAACTTAATAACCTACTTTCCCTTTAGATTTATAATTGGCAGTATGTGTGTTTAATAAATTTAATACTTGCTCTTACATTTAAAAGTAGTTGATCATAATGATTTGTTATGTATAAGCCATGGAATCCGAAGTGTCAGTTGTATCTTAATATAGGACGCATATATTCTGGTTCCAAAATACCAGTATGGATTGACTAACACGCGTGTTACTCGCACGCTTTACATCCTCGATTTTGTAATTAACAACTGCAATTGACTAATCTGTCCCAAACACGTTGTACGAAAGGTCCGTTTTGGAGCCAGAATAGACGCAGCCCTTAATATATATGTACGATGAAATCCACTAATACCAATACAGTATTAAATCTCTAGTGCAAACAACCATTGGGTTTGATTTTTTTTGTACGAATGGTTATTGTATTTAAATTGAATCAAATACATAAAGTTGTAAAAAAATAAATTTATAATTGATTTAGTACATTGGTCATATCAATATCATTAATGAAGAGATAAATATGTTATTTTATGGAAAAATAAATAAAAATTCTACCTACTATTTTTTGTCTGAGCCAATAGAAATAAAAAAAATGATATTTTAAAAATGATATTTTTTGTCTGAGCCAATAGAAATAAAATAAATCTTTCTTTGAAATTATTGGCATGCAATACACAAAAGTAGTCTTAGGTTGAAATTAATGGCATACCAGCCAAATGGAATGTCCAGGGTTGGTGACCGACTCAAGGAGTCTTACGTTAAAAGTAGTTGCATGGTATCTAATTAAAAAATTCAAGTGTCCGTGATCATTTATAATTTGAGTTAATTGAAATTACGATTAAGAGAAGTGAAACTATTTAAGAGGAATCAGATCGATTTCAATTTCAAGTCTATACGAGGGGTTAGATCAACTAGTGAGTATGGAGATTCTCTTCTGTCTCATTTCATGCCTGCTGCTTTTCACAAATCATAATGACCTCCACTGTTCAGCGGTGGCAACGCAGAAATTGGGTGAGTGCATTCTTTCAGTATTTCATTTCAAATTTCAATGTTTTATATGAAGGATGCGTATAAAAATTACAATGCTTTTTAAGTTTGGTATGTAATATAGTAATGTGAGTTGTTTTGTGTTTGGCGTTTGCAGAATACCCATATCCTTTTATGACATTTGACGCTGAAAAGGCAGCTGCAAGAACATATGATTACATTGTGATTGGAGGAGGCACAGCAGGGTGTCCTCTCGCTGCAACTCTGTCACAGCACTATTCTGTTCTTTTAGTGGAAAGAGGAGATTCCCCTTATGGAAATCCTGACACTGCAGACAATAAAGGCGTATTCAAGGCTTCGGAGGATCCCAACGAGTTGCCTTATGTCATGCAAGGATTTGTCTCAGAGGAGGGAGTGCGGTCGGTAAGGGGAAGAGTCCTGGGAGGTGGATCAGCCATTAACGCTGGTTTCTACAGCAGGGCAAGTTCAGAATTCATTCGAGAGATGGAGTGGGATGAGAAACTTGTGAATGAGTCGTACGAATGGGTGGAGAAGTTGATGGCCTTCAAACCAGACAAGCTTTTCCGTTGGAATTCTGCTGTGAAGGATGCACTTTTGGAATCTGGAGTGCTTCCTTACAATGGGTATACTCTGGATCATTTGGAGGGAACCAAGTTCAGTGCTTCGACCTTTGACAACGAGGGAAGGAGACACACAGCTGCAGATCTTCTGCAATATGCAAATCCAGATAACATTGTGGTTCTTCTGAATGCTACAGCCACCAGAGTCCTCTTTGACTCGTCGTCAGGTACGCTTGCACTTTCACTTTCGTGCTTTCCTTTTTTCAGTATTGGCGTGAGCCCCTCTTTCCCTAAATATTAATCAAATCAGTTTAATGGTTTTAGATATACCTATATTTTGAAAAGAATAATAATTTTATATTGTTAAAAATGTATTAATTAGAATAATAATTCTCTTCACATATAGTTTTAACAATATAATTATATTGTTTGTATTTTTCTTATTTTTTCATTTTTTTTATTTATTCAACTTTACCATTTTCTAAAATTAAATTAAATCTATGCTATTATGACAATATTTTAAGTTACATTAGAATATTAATATTGTCTATAAAACAATGTTGCAGGAATACGGAAGGCTAATGGTGTTGAGTTGATGACTAGCATTGATAATCTCTTATATCAAGTATTTATCAACTATTTGTCAAAATGGAGTGAAGTAATTTTATCAGCGGGAAGTATAGGTAGCCCTCAACTTCTTTTATTAAGTGGAATTGGCCCATTAGAACAACTTGATGAATTGAACATTACTGTATTGTTAGATCTAAACTCAGTAGGGAAAATGATTCAAGATCCCCCATGTACAAGAATCATTTTGAAATCTGCTAAGGCACTTGAATTTGAAACACCACAAGTAGTGGGTATAATAGACAATTCCCATGTCTACATTTGGGGTGGTAGCTATTTTCAGCAAAAAAACTCTATAGATGATCAATATATAGGAGCTATCTTCAGCAAGGTGGCATTTCCCTTATCAAGGGGTGAGCTTCGACTTAGTAGCAAAAATGCCAAAGATAATCCATTTGTAAGATATAATTACTTTTCTCATCCATTTGATGTACAAGAATGTATTCTTGCTATGAAGGTATTGTCAAATATTACCATGACAACTTCTATCCAAGAATTTGCATTTAATACTGGAATTCAATTCATAGGGTCCAAATTGCCGCAAAATATACTGGATAATGATGCCTTGGAAATTTTTTGCAAAGATACCGTAGGAACACTTTGGCATTACCATGGAGGGTGTGAAGTTAATCATGTGATTGACAAAACATTTCAAGTGAAAGGTGTTGATGGTCTAAGGGTTGTGGATAATTCCATTTTCAAGGATACCCCTGGGACAAATCCACAAGCCACTATCATGATGCTTGGAAGGTATTGTTTGTCCTTTTATATTATATTATATAAAAATAATTTAAATTATAATATTATTAACATTTTTTTAATTGCATATGTGTAGGTATGCAAGAATTCGTATCCTTCAAGAGCAGATGAACATTTGTCAATATTAGACCATTTTCAAATATTTTTATAATAAGATGTCACAAACTTATGTTGTTTATTCGCTATTGACATCAAATAGAATGATTTAATTTCTAATAATTTACTTTTCATATAATGTTTATATTCAATTGTGGTTTAATATATATTAATTTACAAAATTACAAAGCAAAGAAAAAATGAGGGAAAACTTTGATGATAATATTTATGCAAAGATATAGATATAATTACTTCAAAGAAATAGGATTTAAAAAAATACTATTTTCTTCTCTAAATTTTTTTGAAATGAATTATTAGACTACTATATTTTATTAAAAATGATAGAATAAAACATTCACATTTACTATAAGTTGTTGAACACTATCGGATGTTGAGAGGGGGGAGATCAACTTACACTTAAAACTTGATCAGATTTAGCATTCATTATTTCTACCATATCCATGAATGTAAATAATTGAAATCACAAAGACAAACATATATAACACCAAGACTTTTACTTGAAAAACACAAAGAGGAAAAAACCATGGTGAGAATCATACTCACAATATATCTTTGAGATTAATTACAATGTTTTCGCTAACTACGAAGTAGCTCATTGCCCCTGAGAGGACTTGCACAACTAAAGATCAAATTTTCAGGGTAAGATAGTAAGCTCATTCAAATACAATGAGATCAAAAGATTCAACTAGAAGAGTACTGCATTAAAATGCGGATTATAGTTTAATACTCATCTGAAACAACCTTTACCACTACTATGCAGCACATCAAGAATGTATTTCTGAACCCTTCTCTACATTAGGAATGCAACATATTCCTCCATGCCACTTCTCAAGACTACCCAAATATGAATGTAGGTAAGAACATCTTCAACATTCGATCACCTAGTCTTCTAAGAGCATGACATATAATAAGGATGTACATCCAAAAATACTATTATATAAATCAAATAATCATCTAAGGTATATCCACCATGTACTAGACTAAAGAGTATGACATATTGTTCAATGAAATAGTCACACATAGTTGAAACACTATACCAGTATATACACTCATAAATCAAAGTTGTAGGAGCATCATTATATACTACTTTAAATGTTTATATATGCTTATCAACATTATAGATATAGCCGCACAACATCTGTATAACCATATATCACTACACCATGTAGAAAATATCATTCAAACCACAAGTTTGACATCAATGATGACATGAAATCCATATTTAGCACAATATCCCCCTTTGACATTGATAGAAAACCTTGAGCCAACATTTATCTCTCCTCTTTTGACATCAAGGACAAAGGGCACATGAAAAATATATAACGTTGTGTTGTCTATATAACTCACCCTATTTATAGGATGTCTTCAACAGTAGAATACCTAAAATAAAATTTCACCCATACTATTACATAAATACACAATCAAAAAAATATATTACCGAAAGTTCATCTAAACATCTTGCATGGTAGGGATTATCATATCTTTATGAATAACCTTCAATTGTGCCCAAGCAAAGCTACAATCAACTCCCACATTATCAAAACTGTGAGCTAGCTCTCCATCTTCAAAATGAGTTGTTGTGCAACTTTACAACTTCCAAACTTAGATACTAATAGAGTCTTTCAAAATTTTTACCATTCCTATGACATGCATATCAACAATATTCCTTAATCTGAAAAAAGTATTTATTTACCTTCTCTTATTGATCTACCAATTGATTTACATTTGTATACTAATTTTCTACTTTTCTAGCATTTTCATTTTCATATTTTTTAAGATCAATAGACTTAAATATCTCTAGAATACGAGCCTCAAGAGTTTTTATATCCTTTTGAATTTTACTTGTGGATTCAAGCTGGGCGTGAAAAAACTTGTATACTTGTCTCACACTATCTACGCTCTACTCAAATGCTGCAATATCGTCCTTTAGATGGTTGTGTGTCTTTGCACACACTTATTCACTCCGTCTTCTATCAACCTCTTCTCTAAGTCACTTGAGGTAGTTGCTTCAAGAATGAAATCGTATCATTACAAAACCTCTAATAGAGTTCACAATTTCTCTTCACCAATTAAGGATTCATCTAATTTAGAATAAAAAACATTCTCTTAGAGAAACTTCAACATATCCTCAATTAGTTCAATTAAATACTTGTTTATAGCTATATGATGAAAGACATCACCAAAGTGAAACATTTAGAGAGATGATAATTTGTTAAATATAATTTTCCTTCTGTTACTAGTACTTATAATGCCTCTAGTGTATCTATCAATTGAAATTTCATCTAGAATTAAAGAAACATGGGAATATTGGAAGCTTCACCTATAGACACTCTTCTTATTGTCTTTTCTTTCTCCTTCAAGATCATTTCTTCTTTCTTCTTTTCTATTGCATGGTCTATTCTTCTGTCTATCTTCTCATTTTCATCTATTTGTTAATGCTTCTCCCTTTTTTTTTATACATCTTTCTTTTTCTTCGTTTCTTCCTTAGGAAATTTCATTGCACTTTGACCAAATTCTTATCAAAATTCACTTGAATATCTAGAATAGTTTCCAGACCACCTACATCAATCTTGTGTTCCTCTATTCCCTTCTTAGGGACAAACATACTGCCACTTGTTTCTCCACTACAAATTCTTGTGTTTTTATCCTCCTTTGGAGAAGACAAAATCTTCACCACTTCTTCTACATCCTCAACTACTATATCATTTGGTTGTTTCACTATTATCTTTAGGTCTTCAATATATCCACCCATAATTTGATTTACCATTTTTTTATTTTTGAACCTTGCACTAAGAATTTATGGAATTTTACTTCTTGCTTCTAGAATAAGTAGGAGCAAAAATTATCAATAGCACTTGCCCTTATGTTATTCTCCTTTTTTACTACATTCTTTCTCTTTTCTATGAAGATTTATATCAAACTTTTGGGTAGTATCTCTTTAATATCACTAATTTTTGTAAAAATAATCAAGTACCTAATCACAACCTTTTCTATTGTTTCTTTATTCACTAGATGAGACTCATCATACATATTTACTATAAACCACAATTATTTATGCATTCATATTCCACTTAGAAGGCTATCCAAATCAAGTGGGTAATAATTTGGACCACCTTTGGGTTTTTCTTCCCTCTTAGTCAGCTTTTGTACTTTCATTTTTATTTCTTTATTCATTCCTATAGGAGTCTCTCCTAGAGAAACCATAGATCTTTTCTTGTTAGCCAAAGGAATTGCATGCTCTTCTTCTTCTTCAATCACCATTTGCTTTGTCTTTATTCTAATCATAATTTTATCTTTCTATGCATCATATTTTGAGATTCACTCAAATTCTTTATGGTGCAATCATAACTAGTAAAAGCACTCAATAGAGTCAACCGACTTATGTAGCAATAGAGCCACAATAATCTAGCCAAGACTCTAAGAATCAAGTGAATCACAACATGTGAATCTCAATCCTTATTCTAGGTTCTACTTTCTCTGCCCCCTACAAATGATACATAACATCATATTTATAGCCACCGGAACACATCCGGGTTGGCCTCATACGATTACATTCACCAATACAGGAAAATGAAACATGTAAGTAGGTCAGCCCTAAGTATTAGGTAAATCTCTCTGGAAAATAACAACCAAGTGATGTGGTTCAGCAAGAAGGTCAGCCACATGCCAAAGAACATCGGACAAGACCCAAGATGGATCCACATGCTAACAATCACCTCACTAATGAAGGAAAGCCAACTGATAAGCACAAGAACTGTCTCAGAACCCATAAATAGTCAATCAATATCTGACTAGAAAAGAACCCAAATGAACTCAAAATATATAATCAACAACATGAAACCATATGGAAACCAAAAATAAGATCCACCACGAAGAACAAGCAACTACTGGTACCAACTTGTAAGAACATAGAAAATAGCACAAATAACTTGTGATGTTGGGAAAATGATGAATAATGGAGATCTAGAGGAAAGCTTTTCTTCCATCTAAGGAGAGGCAAAATTTTCACTTCAGATTTCTCTTTAAACACATTTTCTGGATTACATTGGAAGAGGTAGGAAAATACACAAGATTCAACCTCTATAGAAAGAGATACATTTCTGAGTGATGGTAAGGGAATCCACTCTTCTGACATTGAGATTTGAATTCATTGAATTGTGTACTAATGATCAAGTGTAAAAGTGACAAAGATCTGATTATAACTCAAGATAGAAGAATATAATGAGGTTGTGCACCTGGATCTGGCAATAATCTGTCGAAACAAACTCGCCCTATGAATTTGGGAAAAAGCTGCTTGGACCGTGGCGGGAATGTACATGGTCCTCTGAAAAATCTGCAAAACGGAAAGAGTTTTTTTGCTTCTACAAATGGAGCCCGAATATGAAAGTACAACTATGCACCTGCCACCTACACATAGAAAAGAGAGGGAAAGTTGTTGGGATTGAGGGGTTGCCTTCAAGTCAAACCCCAATTTTTGAATTAACCAAATGATGAAAGAAAGTACTTGCAAGTAAATATAAATGAAAGACTGTAATCTAAATCAACTCAAGGTAGGTTGTAGATAGAATGTAGGTAGTTTTTCTTGTGTGGAATATAATATTAGAATGAATCTCCTCTTCAATGGTTGAATCCTTGACTTGAATGCAACACCTAGCCTTGAATGGAGAGTTGAGAATGCTCAATGCTGGAAAGGAATGGTTGAATGCTCTTGAATGCTTGAATGCACGATCTCATGTATCTATGTTATGCTTCTTGATCTTATGTCAAATGGGAGGGGAGATGCAACTTAAATGCTTGTCAATTAGGGCTAATTGACCAGTTTTTCTTTGTAGACAGACATTAGGGGAGTCTTCCCGTTCAATGTGAAACCTCCAAATCAAATTTAAAAAGGGTCCTTCCCCAAAATGGAGTAGGGGATAGGGGTGTAACACCCCTATCGTAACCTTTTATGCAAGAGAGGATATAGTCTAGTCAGTGTGGAGGGGAAGCAAGATGTTGTTTTCAGGCATCAAGAAATTCTCCAGTTTGTGATCAAGCTTAGGGATTTGAATCACATGCATGAGGACCCTGTTATGGTTGACATTTGCTAGGGTCATAATTTCCTGACACTACATAACTAAATACGAATAAAACTAAAAGGAAATATTTTTGGTTGGTGCAAGATTGCTCATCGACCGATGATGCTCCTCCATCAGACAACCCATGTGAAAAAAGATGTTCCACGAGATGCAACTCATGACCATATAAAAATATTTGGAATGAACATCCGATGCTAATTTATGATCCAAATATGTTTTTTATCTGTGAACCTCTTCTCTAACTCTTTCAGTGCCTCAACCAGCTTCTCTAACCTCTGATTCCATTTGTTTATGTTTCTTTTCTTCAGATCTCCACGTTGGGTTAGCTTTTGCAACTCTGATTTGGTTCTACCATAATACTTTATCTAGTTTGTCATCGTCAACTCTCTGTCACCCGGGTCCATCTGTCTATTGGGTTCAACTGTCAAATGCTTCTGTAAACTTATGTCACCCTCTGATATAATTAATGCAACTAGATCTACCAGATCTTTCTTTAAAATCTTCAACATGACCTCTGCAACCAGTTCTTTCAAACCTTTCGGTATACCCTCTCCTACCAGTTTCTCAGTACTGCAACTTTTCTCAGGACTAAGATTATTCACCTCCATCTCTTTCTCCTTAAAAGAAATCAATGTGAACTTATGGCCATCAATTTCAAGAGTAACTAGGATTCTTCTACATTCATGAATAGCTCCTATATCGTAATGCTAAGGCTTTCCCAACAAGACATGACAGACACTCATAGATACAATATCACATTAAAATTCATCTCTAAAAGTCCTAATGTTTAAACTCACCAAACACTTCTCCTTTATCTCTATCTCTTGATCATCTTCTAGCCAACTCACCTCATAAGGACAAGGATGCTTAAGCCTCTTCAATCTAAGCTTCACAACCATCTTCTAAGATACTAAATTATCAGTACTCCCACTATATACAATGACCTTGCAACACTTACCACCTAATTCGCATACAGTCCGGAAAAGACTCTTCCTCTGAGTAGATTCGATATCCTTTCTTCTGAACATAATAGATTCTCCTTGCTCTGGTGCAAAGTCAGATCCAGTACCACCTGGTTCCTCACTTGCCACAAAACTTATTGACATTCCTTGCTTACATTTTTAGAATCTATGTCCAGTTTCTCCACACTTGAAACATTTGCCAGGAAATTATCTACAGGTACTACTGATACCTTTCCTTGGTGTCTTTTGTTCTAGTTCTTTACTCCACTTAGGTTTTAACTCCTCTTCTTTAATTGGTGTCTTGATACTATGAGTCATCTTGAACTTCTCCTTTTCCTTATTCGGTTGTCTTCTTCTCACCTTCTCCTTAGCCTTCAAAGAATACTGGTTAGCTTCTTCAACTATGGAAACCTTCCACATACTCATCTCATATTGAATGTTCAAAGCAAGTCCATTCATGTACCTCACCACCTTTTGTCTAGCCCTCTCTCTATGTCCAAATATGATCACAACCTTGTATAATTCCTAAGTGTATTGCTTCACAATCATGTTTCTCTGTTTCAAGTTCTGCAACTTCTTGAACAATTCCAATTCATAGTCTCCCGATCTCAATCTTGCAACCATCTGTCTCCCCTAGGTGATCTTTAAATCAAGATTCTCCACACTCTCTTTCTACAATTGTTTCCACCACAAGGTAGCATGCCCATTCAAATTGGTATGTTCCAATTGGACTCTTTGTGGGTCCTTCACATCCTCAAACTCAAAGTATTCCTCCAACTCTCTGATCAAATTGATCAGATCCTCTGGGGTCAGTGTTGTGAAAATTTTGGAAACCTCAACTTTATGAACTTTACTTTCTTGTTCCAATGCTCTTAGGAATCTTTCCTCTCTTTCATCTTCCGATCCTTCAGCTTCCTCAAGCTCTTGAGCAACTTCCTCATATTCATCCTCAAAATCAGGGTTTCTCTACAAACCATCCAAAGCATTTGAGATCTTATTCGTTACTTCAATCTTGAAGTCTTCCATAATTTTCTCTACACTTTGGGAGCTCATCCTCCTCGTCGGCATCTCTTCTTCCATCCACTCTGGTGAACTACCTCAACTCAGCAATCTAACTATCAGTTTCAATTGCCTCCCCTCGATGATCTATTGAACACACACACAACCTGCCTCCAATCGGCAATCTATCCACCTCAATGAATCTGTCAATGTTTATAAACAATTCTTCCACTAGTCA
Source organism: Cryptomeria japonica (assembly GCF_030272615.1). Classification (NCBI taxonomy): domain Eukaryota; kingdom Viridiplantae; phylum Streptophyta; class Pinopsida; order Cupressales; family Cupressaceae; genus Cryptomeria; species Cryptomeria japonica. The sequence goes on from NW_026729115.1 coordinate 64,765, forward strand.
GTCCATAACCAGCTCTGATACCACTTGATGTAGCCATAACTATTAAAAATCATCAAAAGAGTCAACCGACCTATGCAACAATAGAGACACAATGAAAGCAGCAAGAAAATATAATAATTTCACATAAATAGATCATTTAAAGCATTAGATCTTCTGGAAATCATTTGTGTATCATTATATTGTCATCAAAGAACATTTTGTAATTAATTGGTTACATGCAGACTTCAAGCCAGATACAATCCAACCAGGACTCTAAAAATCAACCAGATCACAACATGCAAGTATCAATCATTATTCTAAGTTCTACTTTCTCTTCCCCCTACAAATGATACATAACATCATATTTATACTCACAAGAACATAAAACATTCACCAATACAGGAAAATGAAACATGTAATTAGGTCGGCCCTAAGAATTAGGTAAATCTTTCAGGAAAATAACAACCAAGTGATGTGGTTCAGCAGGAAGGTTGGCCACATGCCAAAGAACATCAAACAAGGCCCAAGATCGAGCCACATGCCAAAAATCACATCGGTAATGAAGGAAAACCAACCGGTAACCACAAGAACTATATGAGAAACCATAAACACTCCATCGAAAGTGAATTCTGACTGGAAAAGAACCCAAATAAACTAAAAAATATTGAATCAAGCACATGAAACCATCTAGAAAATGAAAAATAAGATCTGCCACAAAGAACAAGCAACTCTCGGTACCAACTAGTAAGAACACAAAAAACTGTAGAAAGAACTAAATTAGAACAAAATTGAAAGGAAATATTTTTGGTTGATGCAAGATTGCTCATCGGCCAGGGATGCTCCTACGTCACTTTAACTTAGGTTCTTGATCATCTCTCTCTTGTAGCCTTTTGTTTCTTTTTAGAGGTCTTCTCAATTGTCATAGTCTTAATAGGGGTTCCAGGCAAACCCAATATTACCAATGGTAGGATAGACACAAATCTTATCCTTCTTTAACCAAATGCCTCGAAAACTAGAAAAAACCCTCAAAAGAGTCAAGCGGCTTATGCAACAAGAGAGACACAATGAAAGCAGCAAGAAAACATTACAATTTCACATAAATAGATTATATAAAGCCTTAGAGTTTCTGGCAATCATCCAGTTATCATCATATTATCATCAAAGAACATTCAGTAATTAACCAGTTACATGTAGGATTGAAGCTAGATACAATCCAACCGGGACTCTAAGAATCAACTAGATCACAACATGTGAATCTCAATCCTTATTCTAAGTTTTAATTACTCTGCCCCCAACAAATGATACATAACATCATATTTATACTCGTCAAAACATGAAACATTCACCAATATAGGAAAATGAAACATGTAATTAGGTCAGCCCTAAGAATTAGGTAAATCTTTCTGGAAAATAACAACCAAGTGATGTGGTTCAGCAGGAAGGTTGACCACATGCCAAAGAACATCGAACAAGGCCCAAGATCAATCCACATGCCAAAAATCATGTCGATAAGGAAGGAAAACCAACTGGTAAGCACAAGAACTATCTCAAGACCCAGAAACACTCAAGTGGAAGTGATATCTGACTGGAAAAGAACCCAAATAAACTAAAAATATTGAATCAAGCACATGAAACCATCTACAAACTAAAAAATAAGATCTTCCATGAAGAACAAGCGACTCATGGTACCAACCAGTAAGACCACAAAAAACTGCACAAAGAACTAAATAAGAACAAAATTGAAAGGAAATATTTTTGGTTGATGCAAGATTGCTCATCGAACGGGGATGCTCCTTCATCACTTTAACTTTACGTTCTAGATCATCTCTCTCTTGTAGCCTTTTGTTTCTTTTTAGAGGTCTTCTTCTCAATTGGCATAGTCTTAATAGGGGTTCTAGGAAAACTCAATATTACCAATGGTAGGATAGACACAAATCTTATCCTTCTTTAATCAAATTCCTCAAAAAATCTCTGCAAAAAAACATCCTTAAATAGTTTATCCATTCTTTTATCATGTCCTTTCTCAATTTTCTCTTCTCCTAACCTTTCTTCAATTTCTTCCACTAAAACAAAACTAAACTTCTTCTTCATAAACTTCATAAGGAAGCTCAAAATCCATATTATTTTAGGTTCTACTATGAGAATATTAAAGTTGTCCCTACTTACTAGAAATGTGAATGCATCTTTGTATTTCCAAACCACAAATGAAGGAAATCTCTGTACCTTTTGCATTCTATCATTTTTGTTTTAACCTGCTAGAGAATATTCTATTGTATGCCTTGTTATCTATTTTGAACCCTCTAATGTTTTCTTTGATTTGTACTTCAGTAGGAGATGAACTTCCCTAAACACAATTATGTTTTTCTTGAAGTTCATTCATAAACATGAAAGCTCAAAAAGTAATCTAGGAGCCATATTTGAATTCATATTTACTCACCTTGGTCCTTTTAAGATTATCTAGTAGCTACTACCTCCTCATCTCACTCAAGTACAACTTTTCTTCAACAACCACCATTTGATGTTCAATATGAATTGCAATTATGTTCCTTGAATACATTCTTACTCACCTTGGTCCTTTTAAGATTATCCAGTATGAACAGGAACATGGATACCCGATGGAGATAGGCAACCACCTGACCATGTGGAACCAGAAGTCCCACCCCCCATACTATGAGATAGACATAAGGCCCTCAAAAAAATAAGGAGCCAAAGGAGGGAAACTACCTATACCCAAGGGTTAACATACAAGGGAACTCAAGGATACAATTTAGACAAGGGCCATTTTAGGGACTTACAAGCAAACTCACAATGGTAGAACATTGTACTTAACTAAATGTTCTATACAAGTGACTTAGGTGTACAACATCAAAATGCATCAAAATATGATTCATAATAGTCCATATATACGCATGAATAATAACAACATCACATATACAAGTAATCCAATCCAAGTCCATTTTTAGGTACACATTCCATCTTGAATCCATCCAAAAAACATCTGAAAGCATCAAGAGGTCATAAAAGACCTCACAAGACATCAGTAACCTTTATTACATAAAGAAAATAGATCCATATACATTCTTTAAACAACATCATAAACTAAAAATTCAAGTCTCATAAACAAATTATTTTATTTCCGAGTGCTCAAATCACCCCCTAAGCTCATGAAACACATCACAATTTTATGAAACTGAAGGGAAACAATAATAGAACCATATAGGACCAAATTATACTCGAAAAACCCTCCATAAACAATAATTATAGATGCAAAAGGGAAATTAATTCATTTAATGAGTTTTCCAAACATATCTCAAAAAACAACCCTTAAAAAAATAGAAATGGAGGAAGGCAAAAGGAATATCCATAAGCCAATAAAAGAAAACCAATGTTGTCATTTAAAAAAAAAAATTACACAAAAAATGACATGAAAATACCTCAAAAATATTCCATTCTTATATCATTTGAATGAAAGGATAAAAAGTTCAAAAACATCCGTCTCAAATGGGGAGAAATGAAGGCAAGACACTTGCCCTTCTCAAGGACAGTTGTCTTCCTCTCATCCCTCTCCATCTCTCCCTTTAGACTATTTAAACCTCCCATTTCCCTTCCTTGTTCATCCACTTTCCATTTTTATACCTCCATAATGCATAATTGTTCATCCATTTCCATTTTTATAACTTCATATTGCATAAATATTTTCTCATCTTTTACTCATCCACATCCATTTAGCAGAGCATTTTGAATCACATATTTCTTACTTTACACCTTTCATTCACTATCATGGACCATTGTCGGATATCTACCATTCAGCAAGCACAGATCAAATCAAGGGACCATCAAATCAAAGGATAAATCTAGAGTCTTCATTTTAATTTCTATTAGGTTGTTTATCTAATTTTTTCTTCTTAGTTGTCCTAGTCTTGAGTGTTTGAATAAATTTTATGTACTTAGATTGTTAAATAGGTTTAGTTTCATTCACACATTTTCACTCACACAATTTTATTTTAATAATTAAAAAATATATTTTCTTATTCAATAATTTTAAAAATATATTTATTTAATTTCAAATTTTCCTACATTTCGTCATGAGATCATTTATTCCTTTGTTGATAGACATTCTAGGAATTCATGTTAGTGGAGTGCAGCAGGTGGCATTTACAATGCAAGATCTAGAAAGATGTGAGATAAAGGTACATTAGTTAAAGAATGAAAAAAAATCAAATGGATGAGAAAACTAATTATATCTTACAAATGGATTATCTTTGGGATTTTTGCTACTAAGTCGAAGCTCACCCCTTGATAAGGGAAATGACACCTTGCTGAAGATAGCTCCTATATATTTATCATCTATAGAGGTTTGTTGCTGAAAATAGCTACCACCCCCAAATGTAGACATGGGAATTGTCTATTATACCCACTACTTGTGGTGTTTATCAACTATTTGTCAACTATTTGTCTATAAAACAATGTTGCAGGAATATTGAAGGCTAATGGTGTTGAGTTGATAAGTAGTATCGATAATCTCTTATATCAAGTATTTATCAACTATTTGTGACAATGGAGTGAAGTAATTTTATCAGCGAGAATTATGGGTAGCCCTCAACATCTTTTATTACTGTATTGTTAGATATAAACTCAGTATGCAAAATGATTCAAGATCCCCCATGTACAAGAATCATTTTGAAATCCGCTAAGGCACTTGAATTTGAAACACCACAAGTAGTGGGTATAATAGACAATTCCCATGTCTACATTTGGGGTGGTAGCTATTTTCAGCAACAAAACTCTATAGATGATCAATATATAGGAGCTATCTTCAGCCAGGTGACATTTCCCTTATCAAGGGGTGAGCTTCGACTTAGTAGCAAAAATCCCAAAGATAATCCATTTGTAAGATATAATTACTTTTCTCATCCATTTGATGTACAAGAATGTATTCTTGCTATGAAGGTATTGTCAAATATTACCATGACAACTTCTATCCAAGAATTTGCATTTAATAGTGGGCTTCAATTCATAGGGTCAAAATTGCCACAAAATATACTGGATAAAGATGCCTTGGAATTTTTTTGCAAAGATACTGTACGAACACTTTGGCATTACCATGGAGGGTGTGAAGTTAATCACGTGATTGAGAAAACATTTCAAGTGAAAGGTATTGATGGTCTAAGGGTTGTGGATAATTCAATTTTCAAGGATAGCCCTGGGACAAATCCACAAGCCACTACCATGATGCTTGGAAGGCATTTTTTTTTCCTTTTATATTATATTATGTTAAAATAATTTAAATTATAATATTATTAACATTTTATTAGTTGCATATATGTAGGTATGGAGGAATTCTTATCCTTCAAGAGCGGATGAACATTTGTGAATATTAGACCATTTTCAAATATTTTTATAATAAAATGTTACAAACTTATGTTGTTTATTTGTTATTAACATCAAATAGAATGACTTAATTTCTAATAATTTACTTTTCATATAATGTTTATATTCAATTGTTGTTTAATATATATTAATTTATAAAATTACAAAACAAAGAAAAAATGAGGGAAAACTTTGATGATAATATTAATGCAAAGATATAGATATATAATTACTTCAAAGAAATAGAAAGTAAACAAATACTATTTTCTACTTTAGAATTTATTGAAATGAATTATTAGACTCCAATATTTTATTAAAAATGATAGAATAAAACATTCACATTTATTATATGTTGTTGAACACTATCGGATGTTGAGAGGGGGGAGATCAACTTACACTTAAAACTTATCAGATTTAGCATTCATTATATCTACCATATCCATGAATGTAAATAATTGAAATCACAAAGACAAAAATATATAACACCAAGATTTTTACTTGAAAAACCCAAAGAGGAAAATACCATGGTGAGAATAACACTCACTATATATATATGAAATTATTTACAATGTTTAGGCTAACTACGAAGGATCTCATTTTCCCTGAGAGGACTTGCTCAACTAAAGATCAATTTTTCAGGGTAAGATACGTAGGTTCATTCAAATACAATGAGATCAAAAGATTAAACTAGAAGAGTACTGCATTAAAATGTGGATTATAGTTTAATATTCATCTGAAGAAACCTTTACCACTACTATGCAGTACATCAGGAATATATATCTAAACCCTTCTCTACATCAGGAATGCAACACATTCCTCCATGCCACTTATCAAGACTACCCAAATATGAATGTAGGTAAGAACATCTTCAACTTTAGATCACCTTGTCTTCTAAGAGCATGACATATAATGAGGATGTACATCCAAAAATACTATTATATAAATCAAATAATCATCTAAGGTATATCCACCTTGTACTAGACTAAAAGAGTATGACAGATTGTTCACTGAAATAGTCACACATAGTTGAAACACTATAACAGTATTACAATCATCAATCAAAGTTGTAGGAGCATCATTATATACTACTTTAAATTTTTACATATGCTTATCAACATAATACATATATCCACACAACATCTATACAACCATATATCACTACACCATGTAGAAAATATCATTCAAACCATAAGTTTGACATCAATGATGACATGAAAGCCATATTTACAACAATATCCCCCTTTGACATTGATAGAAAACCTTCAGCCAACATTTATCTCTCCCCCTTTGACATCAAGGACAAAGGGCACATGAACAATATATAACACTGTGCTATACATAACTCACCCTATTTATAAGATCTCTTCAATAGTAGAATACCTAAAATAAAATTTCACCCATACTATTACATAAATACATGATCAAAAAAATATCTTACTGAAAGTTAATCTTAGAAACATCTTGCAAGGTAGGGATTATGGTATCTTTACGAATAACCTTCAATTGTGCCCAACCAAAGCTCCAATCAACTCCCACATTATCAAAACATTGAGCTAGCTCTCCATCTTCAAAATGAGTTGTTGTGCAACTTCACAACTTCCAAACTTAGATACTGACAGAGTCTTTAAAAATTTTCACCATTCTTGTGAGATGCATATCAACAATATTCCATTATTTGAAAATATTTATTTACATTCTCCTTCTGATCCACCAATTGATTTACATTTGTATACTAATTTTCTACTTTTCTAGTATTTTATTTTTTATTTTTTTTAGATCAATAGACTTAAATATCTCTAGAATATGAGGCTCAAGATTTTTTATATCCTTTTGAATTTTACTTATGGATTCAAGCTAGGCATGAAAAAACTATTATAATGTTGCAATATCGTCCTTTAGATGGTTGTGTGTCTTTGCACACACTTATTCACTCTATCTTTTATCAACCTCTTCTCTAAATCACTTGAAGTAGCTTCTTCAAGAATGAAATCATATCATTACAAAACCTCTAATAGAGTTCACAATTTCTCTTCACCAATTAAGGATTCATCTAATTTAGCATACAAAATTTTCTCTTAGAGAAACTTCAAGATATCCTCAATTAGTTCAATTAAATACTTCTTTCTAGCTATATGATGAAAGACATCACCCAAGTGAAACATTTAGAGAGATGATAATTTGTTCAAATATAATTTTCCTTCTATTACCAGTACTTATAATGCCTCTAGTGTATCTATCAATTGAAATTTCATTTGGAATTAAAGAAACCTAGGAACATTGGAACCTTCACCTATAGACACTCTTCTTACTATCGTTTCTTTCTCCTTCAATATCATTTCTTCTTTCTTCTTTTCTATTGAGTGGTCTATTCTTCCGTCTATCTTCTCTTCTTCATCCATTTCTTAATGCTTCTCCCTTTTTGTTTCTCCACCTTTCTTTTTCTTCGTTTCTTCCTTAGGAACTTTCACTGTACTTTGATCGAATTCTTGTCAAAATTCACTTGAATATCTAGAATAGTTTTCAGACCACCTACATCAATCTTGTGTTCCTCTATTCCCTTCTTAGGGACAAACATACTGCAACTTGTTTCTCCAATACAAATTCTTATGTTTTTATCCTCCTTTAGAGAAGACAAAATCTTCACCACTTCTTCTACATCCTCAGCTGCTATTTAATTTTATTGTTTCACTATTCTCTTTAGGTGTTCAATATATCCACCCATAATTTGATTTATTATTTATTTCTTTTTGAACCTTGCACTAAGAATTGTATAATTTTAGTTCTTGCTTCTAGAATAAGGAGAAACAAAATTTATCAATAACACTTGCCATTATGTTATTCTCCTTTGTTACTACATTTTTTCTCTTTTTTATCAAGATTTGTATGAAACTTTTGCTTAGTATCTGTGATTTTGCAAAAATTATCAAGTACCTAATCGCAACCTTTTCTATAGTTTCTTTAATCACTAGATGAGACTCATCATACATGTTTACTATAAACCCCAGTTATTTATGCATTCATATTCCACTTAGAAGAATATCCAAATCAAGTGGCTAATAATTTGAACCATCTTTACAATTTTCTTCCCTCTTAGTCATCTTTTGTACTTTAATTTTTATTTCTTTATAATTTCCTATAGGAGTCTCTCCTAGAGAAGCCATAGATCTTTTCTTGTTAGCCAAAGGAATTGCATCCTCTTCTTCTTCTTCAATCACCCTTTGCTTTGTCTTTATTCTAATCACAAGTTTCTCTTTCTATGCATCTTCTTTTGAGATTCGCTCAAATTCTTTATGGTGCAACCTAAACTGGTAAAAACCCTCAAAAGAATCAACCGACTTATGCAGCAATAGAGTCACAACGAAAGAAGAAAGAAAACATAACAAGTTCACATAAGAAGATCATTTAAAGCCTTAGAGATTTTGGCAATCATTTGGCTATCATCATACTATCATTAGAGAATATCCGGTAATTAACCAGTTACATGTAGGCTTCAAGCCAGATACAATCCAACCAGGACTCTAAGAATCAAGTGGATCACAACATGTGAATCTCAATCCTTATTCTAAGTTGTACTTTCTCTGCCCCCTACAAATGATACATAACATCATATTTATACCCACCAAAACACATCTAGGTTGGCCTCATAAAATTACATTCACCAATACAGGAAAATGAAACATGTAAGTAGGTCGGCCCTAAGAATTAGGTAGCTCTTTTTGGAAAATAACAAGCAAGTGATGCGGTTTAGTAGGAAGGTCAGCCACATGCCAAAGAACATCGGAAAAGACCCAAGATGGATCCACATGCTAAGAATCGCATTGCTAATGAAGGAAAACCAATTGATAAGCACAAGAATTGTCTCAGAACCCATAAATAGTCAATTGGAAGTTATATCTGACTAGAAAAGAACCCAAATGAACTCAAAATCTATAATCACACACATGAAATTGTATGGAAACCAAAAATAAGATCCACCACAAAGAACAAGCAACTATCGGTACCAATCGATAAGAATATAGAAAGCTAAACAAATAACTCGTGATGTTCGGAAAATGGTGAATGATGGAGATCTAGAGGAAAGCTTTTCTTCCCTCTGAGAGGAGACAAAATTTTCACTTCAGATTTCTGTTCAAACACATTTTCTGGATTACATTGGAAGAGGGAGGAAAATACACTAGATTCAACCTCTAGAGAAAGAGATTGAATTCTGAGTGATGGTAAGTGAATCGCCTCTTCTGAGATTGAGATTTGAATTGATTGAATTTTGTACTTATGATCAAGTGTAAAACTGACAAAGATCTGATTATAACTCAAGGTAGAAGCATAGGATGAAGTTGTGCACCTGGATCTGGCAATAATTTGTCGAATCAAAGTTACCCTACGAATTTGGGAAAAAGTTGCCCAAATCATGGCGGGAATGTACATGGTCCTTCGAAAAATCTACGAAACGAAAAGGGTTTTTTTGCCTCTACAAATTTAGCCTGAATATGAAAGTACAATTGTGCACCTACAACCTACACAAAGAAAAGAGAGGGAAAGGTGTTGGAATTGGGGGTTTTCTTTCAGGTCAAACACCAATTTTTGAATTAACCAAATGATGAAAGAAAGCACATGCAAGTAAATATAAATGAAAGACAGTAATGTAAATCTACTCAAGGGAGGTTGTAGATAGAATGTAGGTAGATTTTCTTATGTTGAATTGAATGTTGGAATGAATCTCCTCTTCAATGTTTGAATCCTTAACTTGAATGCAACACCCAACCTTGAAGGGAGACTTGAGAATGCTCAATGCTGGAAAGGAATGCTTGAATGCTCTTGAATTCTTGAATGCGCAGTCTTATGTATCAGTGTTATTCTTCTTGAACTTATGCCAAATGGGAGGGGAAATACGACTTGAATACTTGTCAATTAGGGCTAATTGACCAATTTTTCATTGTCAATGTGCAACCTCCAAATTACATTTAAAAAGGGTCCTGCCCTAAAATGGGGTAGGGGATAGGGGTGCCACGCCCCTGTCCTACCCTTTTTTGCAGGAGTGGATGCAGTCTAGTCAGTGCAGAGGGGAAGCAAGATGTGGTTTCAGGCATCAAGCAAGTCTCTAGTTTTCGATAACGATTAGGGATTTGAATCATGTGCATGAGGACCCTAATGTGGTTGAAAATTGCAAGGGTCACAATTTCATGACACTACATAACTAAATAAGAACAAAACTGAAAGGAAATATTTTTGGTTGATGCAAGAATGCTCATCGACCAAAGATGCTCCTACATCAGACAACCCAAGTAGAAAAAGATGTTCCATGAGAGGAAACTCATGAACATCTAAAAGGATTCAGAATGAAGATCCCATGCTCATTTCTGATCCAAATATCTTCTTTATCTGCAAACCTCTTCTCTAACTCTTTCAGTGCCTCAAACGAATTCTCTAACCTTTGACTCCCTTTGTTTCTCTTTCTTTGCTTCAAATCTACACGTTGGCTCAGTTTTTGCAGCCCTGATTTGGTTTTTCTACAAGACTTTATCTGATTTGTCACCGTCAACTATTTGTCGCTCGGTTCCATTTATCCATTAGGTTCAATTGCCAAATCCTTCTACAAACTTATGTCACCCTCTGATATAATTTATGCAACTGGTTCTATCAGATCTTTCTTCAAAACTTTCAACATGACCTCTGCAACCAGTTCTTTCAAACCTTTCGGTATAACCTCTACTACTGGTTTCTCAGTACTGTAACTTTTCTCAGGACTGAGATTCTTCACCTCCCTCTCTTTCTCCTTTAAAGAAATCAATGTGAACTTATGCACATCATTTTCAATAGTAACTAGGATTCTTCTATAGTCATGAATAGCTCCTCTATCATAATGCCAACGATTTCCCAACAAGACAAGATAGACACTCATAGATACAATATCACATAAAAATTCATCTCTAAAAGTCCTAATGTTGAAACTCACCAAACACATCTCCTTTATCTCTATCTTTTGATCATCTTGTAGCCAAATCACCTCATAAGGACAAGGATTTTTAAGCCTCTTCAATCCAAGCTTCACAACCATCTTCTTAGATACTAAATTATCAGTCCTCCCTCTATGTAGAATGACCTTGCAACACTTACCACCTAATTTGCATACAGTCTGGAAAAGACTCTTCCTCTGAGTAGATTTGGTATCCTTTCTTCTGAACATAATGGATTCTCCTTGCTCTGGTGAAAATTCATATCTAGTACCATCTGGTTCCTCACTTGCCACACAACTTGTTGACATTCCTTTCTTACATTTATAGAATCTATGTCTGGTTTCTCCACACTTGAAACATTTGCCAAGAAATTCTCTACTGGTACTGATGATACCTTTCCTTGGTGTCTTTTGTTCCAGTTCTTTACTCCACTTAGGTTTTGACTCCTCTTCTTCAACTGGTTTCTTCATACTATGAGTCATCTTGAATTTCTCCTTTTCCTTAGCCTTAAAAAGAATATTGGAAAGCTTCTTCAACTGTGGAAACCCTCAACATACTCATCTCATCTTGAATGTTAAAAGCAAGTCCATTGTTGTACCTCACCACCTTTTCTCTATCCATCTCTCCATGTCCAGATCTGATCAAAACCTTGTATAATTCTTCAATATATTCCTTCACAATCATGTTTCTCTATTTCAAGTTCTACAACTTCTTGAACAATTCCAATTCATAGTCTCCTGGTATGAACTTGGCCTTCAATCTTCCAACCACCTGTCTCCATTGGGTAATCTTCAATTCACCACTCTCCACTCTCTCTTTCTGCAATTCTTTCCAACAGAAGGTAGCATGACCTTTCAACTTGGTATGTTCCAATCGCACTCTTTGTGGGTCCCTAACATCCTCAAACTCAAAGTATTACTCCAACTCTCTGATCTAATCGATCAGATCCTCCGGGTTCAGCGCTGTGAAAAATTTGGAAACCTCAACTTTATGAACATTACTTGCTTGTTCCACTACTCTTAGGAATATTTCCTCTCTTTCATCTTCTTCTCCTTCAGATTCCTCAAGATCTTCATTAATTTCCTGATATTCATCTTTAGAATCAGGGTTTCTCTGCAAACAATCCAAAGCATTTCAGATCTTATTCCTTACTTCAATCTTGAAGTCTTCCATCATTTTCTCTACCCTCTAGGGGTTTTTCCTCCTCGGTGGTAGCTCTTCTTCTACTCCGGTGAAGTGCCTCAACTCAGCAATCTGACTACCAGTTTCAATTGCCTCCCCTCGATGATCTATTGAACACACACACAACTTGTCTCCAATCAACTATCTGTCCACCTCAAGGAATGCCTCAATGTTTACAAACAATTCTTCCACAAGCCAGTCCATAATGAGCTTTGATACCACTTGGTGTAGACATAACTACTAAAAACCCTCAAAAGAGTCAATCAGCTTATGTAGCAAGAGAGACACAATGTAAGCAGCAAGAAAACATTACAATTTTACATAAATAGAACATTTAAAGCCTTAGAGTTTTTGGCAATCATCCGGTTATCATCAAAGAACATTCGGTAATCAACTGGTTACATGTAGGATTGAAGCTAGATACTATCCAACCGGGACTCTAAGAATCAACTAGATCACAACATGTGAATCTCAATCCTTATTCTAAGTTCTAATTTCTCTGCCCCCAACAAATGATACATAACATCATATTTATACTCATCAGAACATGAAGCATTCACCAATATAGGAAAATGAAACATGTAATTAGGTCGGCCCTAAGAATTAGGTAAATCTTTCTAGAAAATAACAACCAAGTGATGTGGTTCGGCAGTAAGGTCGACCACATGCCAAAGAACATCGAACAAGGCCCAAGATCAATCCACGTGCCAAAAATCATGTCGATAATGAAGGAAAACCAACTGGTAAGCACAAGAACTATCTCAAGAACCATAAACACTCAAGCGGAAGTGATATCTGACTGGAAAAGAACCCAAATAAACTAAAAATATTGAATCAAGCACATGAAACCATCTACAAACTAAAAAATAAGATCTTCCATGAAGAACAAGCAACTCCCAGTACCAACTGGTAAGACCACAAAAAACTGCACAAAGAACTAAATAAGAACAAAATTGAAAGGAAATATTTTTGGTTGATGCAAGATTGCTCATCAAACGGGGATGCTCCTTCATCACTTTAACTTTAGGTTCTAGATCATCTCTCTCTTGTAGCCTTTTGTTTCTTTTTAGAGGTCTTCTTCTCAATTGGCATAGTCTTAATAGGGGTTCTAGGAAAACTCAATATTACCAATGGTAGGATAGACATAAATCTTATCCTTCTTTAACCAAATGCCTCAAAAACTCTCTGCAAAATAACATCCTTAAATAGTTTATCCATTCTTTTATCATGTCCTTTCTCAGTTTTCTCTTCTCCTAACCTTTCTTCAATTTCTTCCACTATACCAAAACTAAACTTCTTCTTCATAAACTTCATAAGGAAGCTCAAAATGCGTATTATTTTGGGTTCTACTACCAGAATATAAAAGTTGTCCCTACTTACTAGAAATGTGAATGCATCTTTGTATTTCCAAACCACAAATGAAGGAAATCTCCATACCTTTTACATTGTATCATATTTTTTTAACCTGCTAGAGAATATGCTATTGTTTGCCTTGTTATCTCTTTTCAGCCCTCTAATGTTTTCTTTGATTTGTACTTTAATAGGAGATGAACTTCCTTAAACACAATTATCTTTTTCCTGAAGTTCACTCATAAACATGAAAGCTAATAAAATAATCCAGGAGCCATACTTGAATTCATACTTACTCACCTTGGTCCTTTTAAGATTATGTAGTAGCTACTACCTCGTCATCTCACTCAAGTAAAACTTCTCTTCAACCACCACCATTTGATGTTTAATACGAAGTGCAATTATGGTCCTTGAATACATACTTACTCACCTTGGTCCTTTTAAGATTATCCAGTATGAACAAGGCCATGGATACCCAATGGACATAGGCAACTACCCGACCATGTGGAACCTGAAGGCCAACCCCCAATGCTAGGAAATATACATAAGGCCCTCAAACAAATAGGGAACCAAAGGATGGAAACTACCTATACCCAAGGGTTAACATACAAAGGAACTCAAGTATACAATTTAGACAAGGGCCATATTAGGGACTTACTAGAAAACTCACAATGGTAGAATATTGTACTTACCTAAAGGTTCTATACAAGTGAGATAGGTGTACAACATCAAAATCCATCAAAATATGATTCATAATAGTCCATATATACCCTTTAACAATAACAACATCACATATACAAGTAATTCAATGCAAGTCCATTTTTAGGTACACATTCCATCATGAATCCATCCAAAACACATCTCAAAGCATCAAGAGGTCATAAAAGACCTCACGAGACATCACTAACCTTTCTTACATAAATAAAATAGATCGTTATACATTCTTCAAACAACATCATAAACTAACACATTCAAGTCTCATTAACAAATTATTTGTTTCTGAGTGCTCAAATCACCTCCTAACCTCATGAAACTCATCACAATTTTATGTAATTGGAGGGAAACCATAATAGAACCATATAGGACCAAATTATACTCGAAAAAACCTCCATAATCAATAATTACAAACACAAAAGGGAAATGAATTCATTTAATGAGTTTTCCAAACATATCTCCAAAAACAACCCTTAAAAATATAGAAATGGAGGAAGGCAAAAGGAACATCCATAAGCCAATAAAAGAAAAAACAATGTCATCATTTAAAAAACAAAGAATACACAAAAAATGACATGAAAACACCTCAAAAATATTCCATTCCAATATTATTTGAATGAAAGGATAAAAAGTTTAAAATACCCTGTCACAAATGGGGAGAAATGAAGGCAAGAAGGTGAAGAAACTGATGAAGAAATTCTGAGTCCAAATGGCCAACAAACTAGCCAATCCAAAATAATTTGAAGACAAAAAAATAACAGCAAACAAATCCACACATACTCAAGTAAAATCTCTCCAAAAATCTCTTCAAAATCCTCCCCTCTCCTCACAAAATTCTCTAAAAACTTGCCTAGATTGAATAAATAAATGGGCTCACAAAGACTCCCTCAAACTTCCTCCAAATTTTCTAACAATCAATCCCAAATTTCCCTTCCTCCATACACAACAAAATAAGTTATTTTGAGCATAAAACCATTTGCAAAAAAAATATGAAAGAAGCCTCAAAAATCCCTCCAAATTTTTTTTCCTAAAAACCTCCTGAAATATACAATCCAAAAGGCTCTTCAAAAGCCAACTCTCAAGAGCCTTTCATAGGAAGGTGAAACAATTCCTAACTAAAAGGTAATAATTAAAACCATAAAATTATAATAAAATCCTACCAAATATAACAAAACATATGAATATAAACTTAAAATAACATATATAAACTCAGCTAGGGTTTCTCACCAAAAGATTTAAATATTAGAAAGTGGGATAATTCCCCTATAAAATAGCCACTCTAGAATATATAATAAACCAAAATATAAATATAATCATATGTGCACCAACAATATATAAATATTTATTCATTATAAAGCATATTCATTCAACAAAACAATATTAGATTAATTATCAAATTATAACCATATTATTCATATATATAATACATTCATGCACACATATATACATACATTAAATATAAATCTAATATCTCAAAGACATAATTAATAAACCATAAATAAAAGTCACAAATGAAATCTGATGAAATATTTAAATTACTATAAAACACTCAAAAATAACCATTTAACAAGACCCATTTGAAAACTAAGGGTTAACGGATAATGCCTTGATGGCATTCCGATCAGGTGAATAAGACTGACAATATCATTTATTACGAAGAAATGGTCTAGGGTTGGGACAATGTAATTCCATTGCGCTATCTCCACACACCACCAACAAGATTGTTTTTAGGCATGCTCCAACCTATGGAACCAAATAGAGTCAATGCTTGACACTTACAAACCTACACCACAGAGCGAATGCCCATGCATATATATAAATATAGCCTAATACATATATAAATATATTGGTGGAGGTGATTCGTGACATTACATGTCCCTCCTAAGAGGGTGATGTAAGATCATCCCCTCTCACCAACAACATGAACACACATGATGCATAAATCCATCCAGATGTAGCATCTATGTTCATCTATACTAGGGTTAGTGGATCATAAATAATGCAACTACTTAACATTTATACATTAGGTAAATGAGCATTATCTAATCACAATGTGCCCCATAATCATACTACACACTATACTCTAACTTTACAATGAATTAAGTAAGAAATAAAGTCCATCATCAAAGTATCACACTCCTAGAACCGAAAACACATCTTAAACATAAATTAAGAATTAAGTAGAAAGAATAATACCATCACTAAACTAGGGTTCAATTTCATAACACATGTTAGTAGTGCCGAGACAAGTGAGATATTATATTTTTCAATATCAATTTTAAATTGAAATATTTTTTCCTTTTGCAAATTATGATCATATTGTTTCTATCTTATAATTCGTCATTTCAAAACACTATTATTTCCTATTGCAAAAAAAAATAAAAAATTTATGGATGCCCTTTTATATGATTCACAAAAAAATAACCATAGCCTATTAATTTCACCCATAAACATATGCATGTGGTATATCAGTAATACTATAACCATTAGCTCTACATGCATAATCACTCAAACAAAGAATACTTAATCATCACATGAAAAATGCACAACTCATGACACGCAGATATTTCATGCGGAAATCCAAATGGGAAAAACCACAGTGGGGATGAATACCCACAAGATTATTTTGAACTTTTTTGAAGCTCGCTCTATTAGGATCCTAGTCCGGTTAAAGACATTACAATATGGTTCTGCTAGGAACCAATCTTGTTAAAGATCACCTAGTTAAGGGATGGCTATATACCCTTTTAAAGGTTGAAACCCTGTTAATGGTTACCTTGCTAGAGGATTTAAAGAACTCAATGAACTTGAGTCACCTGGTTAGAAGATTTACAGTAAGCCTATTAAAGATACCTGGCAAAAGGATTTTCCTTCTATTAAAATGGTTAGAAGACAACAGGTAAAACTTTGATCTGATAACAACACTATATGCTAAGGAAGATCCTTTTCAGTTCCTCTACTCTGCAATCACACTTTGCAGTTTTATCTCACTGGTTTGGCAAGTATCTCATAACTCGAATACACACACAACTTTTGCCAACAACTTACAATAACAAACATCATTGACCTTATAGACAACAATTAGCTCGGTAGGATAAACCCTAAACCCTAAGCATTTAGGTTTACAATTACAGTCGATCAAATCCTGATCGTCCAAACACTTTCCATAGAGTGAAGCAATCTCAAACAGATCACAAGTCATTCTACATCGTCCATTCTTCACCACACATAGAAATCAGTAACTCATCACGTTTCTTCTCATACTGCTAAGAAGAATGTTCATTCTTGAGGTAGACATTTAATGCAGTCGATCTTCACATGCAAGATCCTCAAGGAAATCCTTCTTGTGCACAAAACTGACGTGGCACCTTGATCTCATCTTCATCTCTTAGCTAACTCATCACAAAATGTCACCGGTTGCATTACATAAGATGGATTGCCAAACCAGAAACCCTAGAGCTGAGACTACAAACCGATAGTCACACTTAGTGAAACCCAGACACCGGTTCACTAAAACTCTTCATATTGGTTCACTTGCACTTATTGACATCAATGACAACATACATTATCATCATATCATCATACCGGTTCATCAAATGCCAACAGGTTCATCCAGTAGTGCAAAAACAAGCTGCAAAGCCATTTTGATATAGTGTCTTGGGTTTGAAACACTTACAGGTGTCTTGAAGATGGTAAATGAGTGCTCTTGATAAGTTTTCAACCCTCACATCCCACACAAGAGTTGCCTAGGCAGTATACAGAGACTATCACCATGAAGACTGATGGTGGTGGTAGAGATTGCCCAAAAGATTCCCCTCCCACTTGCCTTGTTGGAGATAGCGCAAGAGATTGGCGATGATCAAGCATGGAGAGATAAGGTGGTGTTGGAACATGGATAGATTAGGAGGATGGAGAAATAAGGATGATGTCCCTAAGAAATGTGGCCTCACTCGTCATAGCTTCAGTCAAAAGTCTGACTTTCACTGATATATATGTGTGTGTGATAAGTGAATAATGAGCAAATATATCTATAAAATACTTTATCTATATTCTAATAAATATATAATTATGCTAGTTAACTAGCAAAGATATAATTTTAAAATTTTTATGTAAAATATGTTGGTAGATATTAAATTTTAAAAATAAAATTAAAGAAGAGTATTGCTTTTTTTCTTTAAAAATCAAGATAAAAATAAAGTGAAAAATAAATCTATTAAAATAAAAATAGGAAAAAAGAAAGCTATTTTTAAAAAAACACTACATTACTATGTTTTTTTTTCTCTTCTTTAAAGTGCTTATAAATCTTTTAAAAAATGGAATATGTTTACCTACTTATTTTGTTTTTTTCTAATACGGATAAGGAAACCCAAGAGTTACGCTGAACTAGAATATTTACGGTCTATGGAGATATATTTGGTTGTTCATCTGATTTTCCTAAATCCATGATCGCCAAGAACTCTAATCTCGATGTTGCAAGTAAATTCCCATGTTAATGTTGCAAGTAAATACTTGTGTTAATGCCTTTCATTATGGAATATATGTTAGGTGATCCTAAACCAAATGGCTATATATTTTAGAAAAACTATAAGAAATTCATAGCTTTGTAATAGGGGATACACTATGATTTGATGTTATGGTGGTTAGTTATGGTGGGAAATGTTTAAATAAGCCTTGTAATGGTCAAGGTCAAGGTTGGTGGCTATTGGCCATGGTGTATTGGTGAGAAAATCAATAAACACGTTATTTTTTTTGCACTTTCTATTGGTTTTTTTTTTATTAAAGAGACTTGTATGAATGTGTACGGCCTCCTTAAGGTCTGAAACTAGTTTTGTTGCATCCAATTTCATTAAATTTTAAAGAAGTTATTGCCAATTTACTAGAAAATGTCTGAAAACCTCATGATTTGGGCATAGGAGTTAGGATTGGTAGAAAATCTCTTGGAAAAGGATTTGTAATAGTTGGAAATGTTTGGGAAAACCATTTTAGACATTTTTGAGCCATTTTTATGAGATTTTGAGGCTTGGAGTCTCAAAACCCTATTTCAACCTAGTGGAATAAGCCTTATTAGGCCTTTTAGTAGAATTAGCAGTCAATTTTTGGCTTTGTTTTTCCAAAACACCCCCTATTCATTTCAATATTTGTTGTATAAGGCTGAAATAGGTACTCAAATATGTTCTTAGATTTTAGATATCAAATCTGCATGAAAACCTGCATTTGCTACTCTAATTACACCTAATCCATTATGTAGAAGACAAGATTTAGGTATGTGCAAGATCATGGTGGGCCAAACAAGCCCTTAAGTGGCAATAAAAAAAATAGAGTTAAACCTCTTTCACAAACCCAATCTGATCACCTATGATTAACCAAAACCTCTGCATATGATTACAACATTATTCGCAAACAAATAATTTCATATCCCATAAACCCGCATACCATGTCATGATCTACAAAGAGATCTTACATCATATTTATACCAACCTAGGACCTAAACAATTAGGTCGACCACCTAAAAGATAATACAATAGATCTTTTACATAATCTCAAAAACTAATGATAAACCAAGTTGGCCTAAGACCAAAACAACATAAACCAAACAATAAATTTAACTGGTGACGCATTTGGAGCATCAACCAACATGTTACACAAATCGATCCATAACCTAACAGAATAAGACCGAACCTATAATAGGTCACCATAAGCCAAATGAAACATCACAAACAACTGGAACACGAACATGATAACCATCAGCATCCTGATAACCTTCTAGAAGCCTCACCAATACCACTTATCAGATTCATCAAAAGATCTTCATCAAAGTGCTATCGATAAAACCCTTACTGGTGACCAAAAGTCTTACTAGAACAAATGATAGCATCCAGATCATCAAATCCCAAACCAACTAAATGTGATATGCATCAAAAACACATGAATAACCAATCCAAGCCAATACCACGAGCCAGACCAAATCGGAGAATACTGGAGATGGTCTCAAGATCAATATCTTAATCCAACCACTCTACCAAAAGCTAATAGACAACAAAATAGGTAGTGTTGACATCAATGACAAAACATCAATTGAACACATAATTAATTCCTCCAAATTGCCAACAATCTCCCTCTTTGGCATTGATGGCAACACTAGATGTGAAAAACATCCAAATGCCAAACAAGTGTCTCCCAATGGAAGATATCCAACAAACTCTGCAAGATGATATGACAATGAAGTTCTAAACCAAAAACCAAGCACCCCCTAAGAATGATATCACTGCAAAGCTCTATTTTTCACATATATCTCTCTCACTTTTACATCAATGCCAGGAATCTGAAATAAACATCAAAGAAAAATCATAAAACCTTTGAACCACACAGCTGATTACTCCCCCTGAGTAGTAGCATCAACACATCAATCTAGAATGAATGATAGAACTGATAAATACATACCAAACTGATGCCAATCAGCATCACTCAAGTCTGTACCGTAGGGCGGAAACTCCCAATCTGTCTTTGAAGTACTCAAATGATTGCTTATGCAAAGGTTTAGTGAAGATATCTACAGTCTTCTCTTTAGTGTTCACATAAACCAATCTGAATTGATTTGCTTCCACCTTCTCCTTTAAAAAATTATACTTGATAGAAATATGCTTAGTCTTAGAATGAAATACTGGATTCTTTGATATATCAATAGCAGTAGAGCTATCATAGTGAATAACTGTCAGTTCATTGCAATCAACCCTTATATCATTAAACATTTGCTTCATCCATAAAAATTGTGTATAGTTAGTAGCAACAACAACATACTTAGCTTCAGTAGTAGATAAAGAAGTACATGATTGCTTCTTTCTGATCCATGAAACAAGTTTCTTTCCAAGAAAGAAAGATCCACTGGATGTGCTCTTCCGGTCATCAACATCTCCAACCCAGTCAACATCTGTATATGCACATAGTGTAAACTCATCATCTTTAGGATACCACAAACCATTCTCAGTTTTTCCTTGCAAATACCTAATTTTTTTCACCGGACACTCATGATTCTCTGTAGGATCACAAAGATATCTTGATACAATAGAAACAACATTCATTATATCCAGTCTAGTCTGAGTCGGATATAATAAACCTCCAATCATTGATTTATACCTTGTAGGATTTACCAGAGAAAAATTCTCATCATAATAAATTCCTTCCTTTTGAGAATATCCTTTACTTACCAATCTAGCCTTATTCCTCATGACTTGTCCATCCTCATTCAATTTATTCCTGAAAATCCATTTAGTTTCAATAACATTCTTAGTTTTAGGCTGGGGAACTAAAGACCATGTGTTGTTCTTTTCATTTCGATCTAATTCCTCTTCCATAAATTTCATCCAACATTCATCTTTACAATCTTCAATGACTGATGTCAGTTCAACTTGAGAAATTAAACATACGTTATTAGTTGCCAACCTTCTTCGAGTCATCACTCCTTTGTTCTTGTCTCCAATGATCTGATCTTCTGAATGATTCAACCTTACATACCGAGGAATCTTCTAACTTTCTATTTCCCTACTCTGATCTTCAGTCACTATTGAATTTTATGATACTGCTAGAGTAACTAGTTCAACACTTTGTTTCAATATAGGTGCTACCGATTCAGTTATGATAATCTCCACTTCTGGTTCTCTCTCATAAGTTTTGATTTGACCTCTGTACAACTCATCCACCTTGACATTAGTGCTCTCCATAATTCTCTACAATCTCTTGATATAACATCTATATGCTTTTCTTTCATTAGAATAACCAAGAATTATCCCTTCATCACATCTAGGATCAAAATTTCCAATGGAATCATCTCTTTTGATATAGCATTTACTACTCCAGGTACTGAAATACTTAACTGAAGGTGTATGACCAAACCATATCTCATACGATATCTTATTGGTGTCTCCTTTGATATGAACTTTGTTGAATGTGTATACCATCATTCTCACAACTTATCTCCAACAGATATGAGGTAGATAATCTTCCATCATCATAGTTCTAGCCGCATCCAAAATATTTTTGCTCTTTCTTTCCACAACACCATTCCACTAAGGTGTCCGGGGAGCAGACAATTGTTTCCTTATCCCATTCTTCTCATTGTAACTATCAAATTCACCGGATGTTAATTCACCACCCTGATCTGACCTTATGAATTTAATCTTCAACCCTATCTCTGTCTCAACCTTTAGCTTTAAAGATTTTAAACTTTCAAAAGCCTCAGATTTCCCCCTTAGGAAATAACCCACATCATTCTAGAATAGTCATCAATGATTAGCATAAAATATCTATTACCCTAAAAAACTCTTCATTCTAGTAGGACCACATAAATAAGTACGAATAAGATCAAGAACATCATTATATTTATCATGTATACTCTTAAAAGAAGTTTTCACCTGCTTTCCCAATTTGCATTCCTTACATATTGGATTATAGGGCTTCACAATCCTAGGTATATCTCTAACACCCTTAGTTGAACTGATCTTTAAAATGCAATCAAAATTAACATGACACAACCTCTTATACCATAGCCAACTTTCTTTAATTTGTGCAATCAAACATGTCTTCTCACCAAAGTTCAAAAGAAATATGTTACCTTTAGTTTGTGTAATGGTTACAATCTCCAAACTAGATCTCGTAATGATTTTGCATTTTCCATCCTTGAACTGTAATTGAAATCCCTTATCCACCAATTGTCCTACACTCAAAAGATCATGCCTTAAATATTCAACATAATAAACATTATCAGTATTATGCTTACCATCCAAAGATATAGTTCCTCTTCCTCTAATCATGCATTCTTTGTCATCTCCAAATCTAACCAGTCCACCATCAAATTCTTGCAAAGATAAAAACTTCCTTTTATCTCCAGTCATATGATGTGAAAAACCACTATCTATCACCCATTCATCCTTGTCTTTAATTTTAGCAGCTAGGTCCTTTTCCTTATTCAAAATAACAAGTATCGGAGCATCGTCCTTAATAGCCAAAAAAATGCATTCCTTACCACTACTGGATCCACTAGCCGAATCTTGTGTCGGTTCATCATCAAAATCAATTACACCTTCCTCATATACATAGTAACATGATTTGTCTCTATTTCTCCTGTACTTATGCTTGTTTTGATAATCATGGCTAGGCCTAAAAGATCGTCTAACTCTCTCTTCAAATCTTGAATTCCTCTCAGGACATCTACATTCCAAATGACCTATCTTATTACATGCAAAACATTTAAAAGGTTATTTTCCTTCATAATTACTTCTTGTAGGACCTTTAGGTACTCTTCTAGAAAATAGGACTTCCAATTGCTCAAACTCTTCATCTTCTTTCTTCATTTCATCAAGTTCCTTCACATATAAAGCTTTCCAATCACTCTTGCTAGTCGATGATGTAGGTGCATGAAAAGAAGATTCAGTTTTTGCATCTCCTTGAGGACCAAATTCTTCAAGGTCAAAAGAAGACAATTTTTCAACCAAAGTAACCTGGTTAATAGAAGTTTTAGCCATTGTTCTCAACTCATTAATTGTAGTATCCTTCATGTTGTAAGCCAGTGGCAAAGATCTCAAAACTCTAGAAACAATCTCATCTTTGCTCAAAGGTCCACCACGACACTGAATTCTGATAACAATTTCATTTATCTCTTTCCATGAAAGCAGTAATCCTTTCATCTTATTCCATCTTTAGGTTCTCATACCTTATCTGGTAACCATCAAGTTTAGCAATTTTTACAATAGGGTCACCTTCATTCAAAGTTTCCATCTTATCCCATATAGCCTTCTCATTAGATTGGTCAGTTAATCTCATAATTTGTTGACCAAAAAGTGCTCTCAAGAGTGCTTCTCTAGCTCTATAATCATTTTCAATATACTTATCCAGGCTTGCCGGAGGAGGATTTCTAGATGCTAGATTATGAGTATAGCCTTTCTCCGTGATCTCCCAAATTTCTTTCCCAATACATCTCAAATGAGTTTCCATCTTAATCATTCATACTCTGTAATTTGTCGAATCAAGCTTAGGGGTTTCTCTTCAGAAAAGAGATGCAATTGAATTATTGTTTTCTATAGGATCTTCCTCAAGCGGTTAAGCTTCTACAAAAGAGGACCAAGCTCTAATACCAACTATTAGGATAACCGATGGACAACTGAGAGGGGGTGGGGTAAATTAGTTGTCAATAGATTATAAAACTTTGAGCTCACAAAAAATTCTATCGGAATGCATAAACCAAATACTAGAATAGAAGATGTAATAGTTAAGCATAAACATAAATCACAAAATAATTAACCAACCATCCATAACAAATAACACCAAGATTTGTATGTGGAAAAAGTGGTAAAGGAAAAAACCATGGTCAGAAGCCTACCCATAGTCAGTTAATACTTTTGCAGCAAGTATGTGATTATAATAAGAGGGGCCTACACATGTAGGAAGGCACAGTGCTCATCACAATAGGAGCTTGACTTACTACAAATAAATCCTGACTACAATCCGAAAAGATAAGTGAACTGCAAGAATAACATTTCCTATGCTTGAGTACAGTTCTGGTTAAGCTCATTACCAAAGGTCTTAAACCTCTTTCACAAACTAAAACTGATCTCCTATGTTCAACCAAAACCTCTACATATGATTACAACATTATTCGCACATAGATAATTTCATATCCCATAAACCCATATACCATGTCATGATCTACAAAGAGATCTTACATCTTATTTATACCAACCCGGGACATAAAAATTAGCTTGGCCACCTAAAAGAAAATACAATAGATCTGTTACATAGTCCTGCAAACCAATGATAAACCAAGATGGCCTAAGACCAAAATAACATAAACCAAACAATCAATCCAACTAGTGATGCATCGGGAGCATCAACCAACACGTTACATAAACCACTCCATAACCTAATAGAATAAGACGAGACCTATAATAGCTCTCCATAAGATAAATGAAACATCACGAACAACTGGAACACAAACATTATAACCAACAGCATCTCGATAACCTTCTAGAATCTGCACCAACACCACTTATCAGATTCATCAAAAGATCTTCATCAAAGTGTTGTCCTTAAAACCCTTCGCGGTGACCAAAAGGCTTACTAGAACAAACGATAGCATCCATATCATCAATTCTTTAGCCAACTGAATGTGATACGCATCAGGAACACAAGAATAACCAATCCAAGCCAAAACCACAAGCTAGACCAAATCAGAGAATATCAAAAATGGTCTCCAAATTAATATCTTAATCCAACCACTCTACCGGAAGCTAGTAGACAACAAAACAACTAGTGTTGACATCAATGACAAAACATCAATACAACACATAATCAATTCCTCCAAATTTCCAACACTACCGACATTATTTCAAAAATATGTAAGAATATAATTTGTAGCAAATTGAATTTAGTTTCCAAGATAATAGTTTTTTTCTGAAAAAATATAACTTTTTGACTAAAATTTGAAATTTCAATGCAGCAGTACTAAAATTTCAAGAAAAAAAAAGAAGTGGGTGTCTGTGTGACCACCATAATCACAATCAAATAATAATATTTTTTTATAAGATTTTAGTTATGAGTAGGAGACTCATGTCCAAATGTGACATGTATTTTTTTGTATTTTATTTTGAAATAAATAATTAATTATGATTTTTTTACTACAGCTTTTTAAAAATATAAAAAACAGATATATTTGTGGCTCGAGATTTCAAATTAAGGATGAATTGAGTCTTGCTACTCGTAGGATTGTGAAGAATATTTTCAGTTGGCTACTAGGGCAGAAGAGAAGTTAACAAGAAGACAAGAAAGACAAGGAATAGGTAAAGGTAGCATTAGTAGAGGAAGAAGACCAAAATAGTTCTTTGAAGGTCAAGAAGAGGCAAGATAAAGGAATGACCAAGTTGTTGATCAAAGAGGTGGCTTTAGAGATTCTATAGGAAGGTTTGCTGGACAAGGTAGGACTTCAAGTTAGTTTTATGAAAAGGGTTAGGGTTTAGATTAGGATTAGGTTTAGTGTTACAATTAGGGATAGATTTTGATTTAGGGGTAGAGTTCGGGCTAGGATTAGAATTATGGTTTATGGTTAGGGTTTACATGATAGTTAGGATTAGGTTAAGGATAAGGGTTAGAGTTAGGTTTAAGATTAGAGTTAAGATAATTATTAGGGTTAGGGTTAGGGTTAGGATTAAAGTTAGAATTAGGATTTAGGTTAGGATAAGGATTATAGTTAGGGGTATATAATAGCTAGGGATAATGTTAGGGTTGGGGTAGGGTTAGGATAATGAATTGAGTTAGGGTTTAGGATTTTTTAGGGGGTTTGTATCCTAGTTAGGTCTAGGTTAATGGTTAGGTTTAGAGAACTTTAGGTTAAGGGTTTTGATCATGGTCATGTTTAGGATTTAGGGTTATGGTTAGGATTATGGTTATGGTTGTAGTTTGTATCATGGTTGGGGTTACGGTTATGGTTAGTATTATGGTTAGTTAGCTAAGGGTTTAGGGCCATTGTTTAGATTGTGGATAGGGTTAAGGTTTACACCCTGATTAGGCATAGGATTAGGGTTATGATTATGGTAGGGGTTCAGGGATAAGATTTGGGTTAGGGTTAAAGCTTAAGGTTAGCGTTATGGTTAAAGTTTAGGGATAGGGTTAGGGTTTGATTAGGGTTAGGATTTATATGAATGGTTATGGTTAAGGTTAAAATTTACATCTTATTTGCAGATATGGTTAAGATTTTGGTTAGGCTTAGGGTTTAAAGTTGTCGTTAAGATCATGGCTAGGATTAGGGTTTATATAATGATTAAATTTAGGGTTATGGTTGGAATTATGTTTAGGGTAAGATTTAGGGTTAGAGAAAATTTACTTCTTATTTGGGGTTATAGTTAGGATTTTGGTTACGCTTAGGGTTTAAAGTTATGGTTAGGATTAGGGTTTATATCATGATTAGATTTAGGGTTATGGTAAGAATTATGTTTAAGGTTAGATTTAGAGTTAGGGTTATGGTTAGTGTTAGGGTTAGAGTTAGGGATAGGGTTAGTTTGATTGAGGGTTAATGTTAGGGTTAATGTTAGTCTTAGGGTTTAGGGTTAGGTTAGTATTATATTTAATATTAAGGTTAGGGTTAATATTTTTCTTAGAGTAACTATAGTTCTAGCTCTAATGCTTTATGTATCCAAACCCTAACCCTAATTTTATCATAAAATTAGTGTTAATTCATAAAATTAGTGTTAATATTAGGGGTAGACATCGAATTAATGTTTGTGTTAGAGTCATTATTTCGACGAAACTCCTCCCTCGACGAGCCATTTTCATATCTCATAGACACCTTAGTTTCATTGACACCTTTATGTCGATGAAACTGATACCTTTGGTGAGTCCTTATAGTGATCCATCAAAGCCAACAGTCTATTCGATATTCATTTTGATAACATGGTGCCACTGGCTGCCACATGGCACTCCTTGATTGGCTCCAGAGTCCTTATCATGACCTCCACTAACCACTAAAATGAACCTCTTCATAACCAACTGCCTTAACTATTTGCATTAACTATTGGCCATAGCTCACCGCTAGTGGTTTGTCGCCAAGTCGCGACCTTTAACAGTTAAGCACCTTCATGTTGCGGTATAACAATGGTTGTCAGATCTTTCACAACATAATCCGATCTGCTTAGAGTTGCAGGCTAGTTAATCTCCCCTTTTGCTGCAAAATTAGGCTGCTCTGAGATGCTCACGCATGTGGGGGCCCACTGGAATGAGCTTCCACCTTGCCAAAATCTCGTAAGCTTTGATATTAAGGATATAGTCGACCGAGCTATTAAATACAAAGATGCTCCTCCCTACGACCAATGTGGGATAAATGGTCTGCCTAGGCCTTTCCATCGGATCATTAGGAAGACATCAAAACTTGAATTCTGATGGCCGATGCTGACTTTCTGCACTCCACACTTCTTATTGGGTCATCGGCATAACATTAAAACTGTCCACCCGATACCCACTCCACACTTCGGCGACCTCATCGAGGTAAGTCCTACTGATCGGGGTAGGTTTTGCCGATAAGGTAAAATTTCAAAAACTACCACAAACACACCATGACGAAGTGTAGATGTAAATTTTTTGAAATGGGCCTCCCAATTCATCAAAATTTAATGGATCCCAACATAGAAAACAAAGAAAAGAGTCATAATCATCATGGATCCTCTAGTCACTTTTGGACATCCTTGAGTAGCTAAAAGCAATGATCTTCGCTAATTTGATAAAAAGAGTCAACCAAAATAGACAAAACTTAGCAGTGAGATTGGCTGTGTCTTTTCTTTGATATGTTTGGTGTGATTTTGATAATGTCTACTTTCAGAAGATTTGGACCTCATATATGATCGATATGTCTGGTTTCGAGTGTACTAATTTTGTTTAAGACAAGATGTTGATCACGTTGATAGTTTTATAAATTGATAGATTAGAAAGTTGATTAGTGTGATTGCAGACGTTTTGACAAGCTAGTTGTTTCCTTTGTTTAACTTTGTGTGAAGTGTTTGCTAGACATTTGTTGGGGTGTTTGATTCTTGCAAGACAATTTATTGCAAGTTTTAAATTGGTATTTTGAATGGTTTTTTAATTTTTGAAGAGCTTTTGAATGTTTCTAGATTTTTTCAGGATCATATTTTGAATGTTTAGGATTTTTTCAGGATCATTTTATGATTTTTTTGGATATTTTCAAGATCATTTTTTGAATGTTTTGGATTTTTTCAGGATCATTTTTTGAATGTTTTGGATTTTTTAAGGATTTTTTTATGATTTTTTTGAGTTTTTTTAGTTATGCCCCCAAGTATGCAGACCTTACAAGATGATGCATAATGTGATGGAGACACTAAATTTTTTATATGAGTTATGCCAATGCAAGATACATGACAACAGTGTAATTCCTATTCGAACAAGGATGAGCGTGTGTGTCTTTCATTTTGAAATGCACTAATTGGATTAAAGGTGTGAAACATTTTAGAGATAGGAGTTCAATCCATTCTCAAAAGACTTAGACCATCCAACCTAGCACAC
Organism: Cryptomeria japonica; assembly: GCF_030272615.1. Taxonomy (NCBI): domain Eukaryota; kingdom Viridiplantae; phylum Streptophyta; class Pinopsida; order Cupressales; family Cupressaceae; genus Cryptomeria; species Cryptomeria japonica. The sequence goes on from NW_026729115.1 coordinate 94,368, forward strand.
TATGTAACCAAGATTTATGAATGGAGGCACGGAAAACTTCTCCATCAATTCTTTAAACTTTGATCTTCTTTTGCCCATGTGTGTGCATTTGAGTTCATTCTTACCCTTATAACTATCAAAGACCCTTGGAATCGTATGTGGCTAGCTACATGAGATATTCTAACTTCAAAAGCAACTTGAATAGAGCCTCGCTGCTAGTAAGCTTTTAGGGCTCCGACGAGGTTATGCACTATAATCTCTCAAATATTGCACCATTGCCAATAGGCATCCATAGCCCTGATGGAATTATTTGCATGTTGCCATAGTCAAGCTTTCTCTTTTTTTTGTCGCACTTATATGCATTATATTTTAGTAATGTATCATTATAAAAAAAAAAAAATTGTTTGCTTTGTCTTGAGCTTGACATAACACTTTTTTATTTTATTTTCTTGCCTTGACTTGTAAGTAATGAAACCTAGTTGGGTATTACAATTAAAGCAGCGCTGAAGTAGAATATTGGATTTTTCACTAGCCACATGATCAAATAGGTATCTATAATGACTTAGAGTTTTTGATTAATGTGTAAAATATAGCATTTGATAGATTTTTGGTAACAATACTTGATAAGAAAACCTATACCCAACCAAGGATAAAGTGTAATCTCAATGTGATGTTGAAGATGAATGACTAGAGACCTCCTAAAGACTTTATGAACTAGTATCTAGGAAATGAGAAAACCTTCATTCCATTCAATGCAGACAAGTGAATGGCTTGAACAATCACAGTGTTTTATTGATGCAACTATATGAGAATTATGCAAATATAGTACTGGAATTGAAATGAACCCACCCTTAGACGTAATATCTTTTTAGGAGCATACTATTGATGAGATCAGGCAGTGAATCTCCCTCCATTGTTTGCAAATGATAAGCACCATTTCCAGTTACTTTCATTATGACAAATGAACGTAACCAGTTAGGTTCAAACTTTCCTAGTTTTTCATGTTCAACAAGGTTTCTTTGATTTTCTTTAAGAACGATATCTCCTATTTTGAAGCAATGTGGGTTGACTCATTTGTTGTAGCTTCTTGTAATTTTATTTTGGTAGCCTTTTAAATGGTTTGGAGCGCTTTGTCATTTTTCATCTAGGAATTCTAATTCTTGCAAACATGCAACTCTATGGTTTTCTTCTAAGATAATTTTTTTAGAGAGACTCTTAGGGATGGCAATTCTACTTTGATAGGTAAAATGGCTTCTACACCATAAACCAGAGAGAATAGTGTTGTGCTAGTTGTCATACATATACTAGTTCTATAAGCCCATAGAGCTGGATTTAGTTGCAGATGCCAATCTCGTCCACTGTCATTGCCAACTTTCTTTAAGATTTTCAAAATAGTTTTATTTGTTGCCTCACCTTGACCATTGCTTAGGGGATAGTAAGGTGTTGCAAAATGTTGCTAGATTTTAAATTGTTCACACAACTCGCTCACTTATTAATTTTTAAAGGGTTGTCCAGTATCAGTCATGATGCACATGGGTACCCCATACCTAGAAATGACTTAATTCAAGATAAATGTTTCTATTTGTTTTCCTGTTGTAAAAATCATCGGGATTGCTTCAACCTATTTTTTGAAATATTTTGCAGTGGTGAGAATAAACTTATGTCTATTGGAAGAGGTAGGATTTATTTTCCCTACAAGATCTAATCCCCATTGTGAAAATGGCCATGGTGATGTTATTGGCTGAAGATCTTGAGTAGGTGCATGAATGAGATTCCCATGTATCTAGCATTGCTTGCATCTTTGGACATACTTGTAAGCATCTTTTTCCATTGTAGGTCAATAGTAACCTGTTTGTAATAGTCTTTTTGCTAGAGAAGATCTAGAAGAATGTGTGTCACATATTTCATCACGAACTTCTTTTACGGTGATTTGTGTGTCTTCCATATCAAGGAATATAAGTAAGGTGTTGTATATACTTTTCCTATATAAAGTATCAGCAATGATTGCATGTTTGATGATTGTCATATGAGTTCCTTTCTTTGATTCTGTGAAAGATCTGGAGGCATATATTGATCATGCAGGTGTGTGTATATATCTATGTACCATGGACACTCAGGTCCTACTATCATACAAACATATTCAGTGCATGATATTTCATATTGTTTGTACGGTTGTAATTTATCATCTTTTGTATTGTAATCATCATTGACTTGATTGATGGTGAGTTGTGAGTCTCCAAAGACCTATAGATCTTTGATGCTCCATTGTAGTATAGTGCATAGTCCTACCATTAGGGCTTCATATTTAGCAATGTTATTGGTACAAGGGAAGCTAATCCTGAATGATTTGGGAATTGAATCTCCTTGAGGAGTTATGAACAAAATTCCTACTCCTGCTCCATGATTTGTATGTGAACCATCAAAGAATAATTTTCACTATGTTTGTGTTGATAGTGTAAATACTGATTCATCTAGAAAATCTATTACCATTGGATGGTTGTCTTGTAGAGGTTCTTCTGCAAGTTGGTCTGCTATGATTTGTCCCTTTATAGCCGTTCTGTTGACATATTCAATATCGAATTCACTAAGTATCATGACCCATTTTGTAAGTCTTCTGGTTAGTGTTGCTCTATTCATCAGGTATTTGAGTGGATCAAATTGTGCAACCAGCTATATTTTATGACTCAACATATAATGTCTCAGTTTTGGTGATGCAAAGGCTACTGCAAGACATTCTCTTTCTATCTGTGTGTAGTTGAGTTCATACCATGAGTGTTCTACTAATGTAGTATACTGCTCTCTCTTTTCCTTGTTCATCATGTTGCACTAGGAGGGCACCTAAAGAAGAATTTGTTGCAGTTATATATAGTAATAATGGTTTCCCATGTACTGGTGGAACCAATATTGGAGTGGACAATAGATATTCTTTTAGTTTTTCAAATGGCTCCTCACATTGTTGTGTCCATTTAAATATAACACTTTTCTTCAGAAGATCTTGAGATGGTTGGCACTTTTCTACCAATTGGGATATGAAGCACCCTATGGACTATAATCTCCCTTGTAAACTTCTCAGTTGTTTGAGTGTAGTAGGTGATGGCATGTCTAAAATTGCTTTAACTTTCTCTAGATCTATCGCAATTCCACAATTGGATACAATGAAGCCCAAGAGTTTACTAGAGGTTACTACGAAGACACATTTTTTTGGATTTAGTCTTACATTGTATTGCTCAAGTCTATCAAAGATCTTAGCCAATATATTTAGGTGACTATCCCTTGTTTTGGATTTTGCTAGCAAGTTGTCTACATAATCTTCCATGATTGTGTGTATCATATCATGAAACAAGGTGGTCATTTCTCTTTGATAAGTGGCACATGCATTCTTAAGGCCGAATGTCATCACATTCTAGCAATAGGTTCCCCATGGACAATTAAATGTTGTCTTTGGTTGATCTTCTAATGCAATTTTGATTTGATTATAACCGAAAAAACCATCCATGAGTGATATCACTTCATTTCCAGCTGTTAAGTCCACTCTGATGTCTATATTAAGGAGCAAAAAGTTATCTTTGGGACAAACCTTGTTAAGATCTCTGAAGTCGGTGTAGATCCTGATACCTCCAGTATGCTTGGATACCGGGACTAGATTTAAAATCCATTCAACATAGTCTATAGGTCTGATGAAACCCACATCTAACAATTTTTGTAACTCAATTTTGACTAACAAAGCAATGTGAGGGTGCATTTTCTTGAGCTTTTTTTTGTATGGCTTTACCCCTGGAAGTAAAGGCAAGTGTTGTAAGACTAATTTTGGGTCTAATCTAGGCATATATTCATAGGACCATGCAAAATTGATGGGTCTTTGCTTAAATAAGTTGATAAATTTCTCTTTTTCCACTGGATCGAGGGATTTTGCCAAGTGAATGTTACGAACCTTCTCAGAATTGCCGATGTTGATTTCCTCAGTTTTTTCTACTAGTAATGTTGACCGTTCTTTACCATCAGGTAGGGCAGCTATTATGTGTTCAACTTTATTATCACTGTCATGATTAAGAGAAGAGCTTGCTTCTCCAAAATATGCAGTTCTATCTAGATCTACTGCATAGAAAACTTTGTGATCATTATAAGGGAATCAATCCCTTGCACCCAAGAATTTTGCTATAGCTTCGTCATTTTAGAACCAATCTAATTGTGGCTCTCCTTTTTGCCCCCAGTCAATCAAAATGGATGTATGAGGGGAAAATCTTTGTCTCTTGTCATTTTAGAGGATACAGATATCATGCATACTTGATTATGATATGTTGTTTCTTCATCATATATTGGTGACGAGTTGTCTTCATTGTCAAATGGAAATTCATAGTCATGATAATCTGTGACACTTTCTATGTATATTTCACTTTCTGATTTTGTATCACTTATCTTCAACTGTTCTGGTAACTGATTTTATTGTAAATGAGTAGGCCTCATTTGTATTGTGGATACCCTTCTTAAGCTTGGTATTAGTCTTTGCATTTTTTCTTCATTTGATTCAAATGGAGGTGCTAAAGTTATTTCTCTTGGCAAAAGTATGGATAATAACCAAGGATTCGGTTCATCTGCTGGTGCTAAGCCTGTGTATGTTGCCATGTTTTCTTGCACAGATGATTCGGGTATTATACTGCTGGTTATCTCTATGTTAGATTCTTGCAGAAGTTGCCTCATGTCTTCACCATCTGATTCTATGATAGGAGATGTTGGTAGTTTCTTTCTTTTTTTAGGTGGAAAGAAATCCATCTAGCTTATAGGTATGAAAATTGAGGGTACCTTTGACCTATTCAATATATCCAATGTTCATTGTCTAGCTTCTGTTATTGGTGGCACATATTTATATCCCAAGCCTTGATTCTTTGGGTTTTGATTTGGCAAAACAGGCTTTAATATTCCTTTCTTTTGTAGCCCTAATCTGGTGGTGCCATCATATCCGTGTTTTTTGTAACATCTTAAAGTCATTTCCATATTGATGTAGAGGTATCCTCGATACTACCATGCCATCCTCCTCTCTATATATCCAATGATTAATATATTCATTTAGAGGTTCTTCTTGTGGATTTCCTCATCTAATGAAGGAACATGAATTTGAATATTTTACTATTTCTTTGCCTTTATCTTGCTTCATTGTTGTGTTCTGAGGCTTCCCAGAGGAATTTGGAGAAAATGATGATTGTTTGTCGTCTGATATGCTTGAAATGGAGTATTCTCCACAACCAACTTCTTTAATATGAAAAGAAGATGTAGTTGGTGTATTTTTATTTGTTTCTTTAATTGATAGTGATTCCATTTGTGGGTGAATAGGAGATTCCTGATTGTTTGGCACCTGATTGTTTGAGCTTTCCCTTAAATGATTACAATGTTGGAAAGGGTTTGGGTCACCATGGATAGTGATCTATATACCATTATATGGGAACTTTACACATTGGTCAAAAGTTGATGGTACTGCTTGCATTGTATGTATCCATGGGCAACCTAATAGCATATTATACCCTAGTTCTATATCTAGTACTTGGAAGGTGATATTTCTTGTAGCTGGTCCCACTTGTACTGGTAAAGTCACCATACCTCTGAAAGGGCGTTCCTCATCATTATAGGATTTTATATTGATTCTCTTAGTAGAGTCAATATAATGTTCAGAATATCCTACAGCTTTGATCAAATGTAGAGTTCATATGTTGAAGCCCGCACCACTATTTATTAGTACTCTAAAAAATCTTTTTGCGGACAATGAAAGCTTCTAATTGCAATGAATCATTATACATGAGTCAATTTGTAGGATCATCCTATTCAGTGAATGTGACCTTTGAGGCTGGAAAGTTTCCCACCATTGATTGAAATGTATTCTCATCAATGTCCCTAGCAACAACTGAATCTTGTAAGGCTTTATCCAGGACTGCTTTATGGGCTAGTGATATGCGCAACAACTCAAATAATGAAATTTGGGTTGGATTTCTCTTCAATTGATCCACTATATTATAGTTGCTAGTTATTGAAGGCTGGTTCAGAGGTACTCCTTGTAATGTCACTTTCGATCTTCTTGTAATGACGATACAATCTCTTCTTCTATGATTCACTGTGATTGTAGCTACCATTTTATCTCCTTCACTTAGCGTGTTAATGGCATAGTCAAATGCTACATTGGTATAATTAGCAGTATTGTCTTGTGTATTAGAACTGGAAGCCTTTCCCTTGTCATGTTTGACAAAAGGATCTTTGAAAATGGTATGATTTAATTTTGTTTCTTTATTATCCATTGTAATCTCACCTAGATCTATGAGATATTGTGACCCTTATTACGGTGATATTCATAGAAGTCATTGTCATTCCATCAAGTAGGCTTAAATGGACCTAGTTCATATGGCCTAGCTTCTGGTAAAGTTATAACATTTCTCTGTATCAACTTCTTCAGTCTTGATTCAATAGGCTCTCCAAGGAGTGTGAAGTTCCTTCTAGGTGCGCCTATTCTTTGAGGCCTTGGATTATTTGACTGTAGCACATTGGTGTCATTTGTCTGAGATGGGTTCTTATCAGTTGGCCCTTGTAAAGATATTGTTGGTTGAGCTCTATTCACAATACGTGCATCAACAACTTCATTATTTGTGACATTTTCGTTTCTAGACCAAAATTTTGGTCTTTCATTGCTTGTTCTTGTGGTTGGTCCACTATCCTTTTGGTGTTTCAATATCCCTTGTTCTAATAGGCCTTTCTCACATTTGATGCCTTTTTTTAATGTCTTTGAAATTATTCAGGCATTGCATTTGTAATGGATATTTAATCGAAGGCACAATATTTTCATTAAAGATGTCTACTTGTTCTGCTTCAGGTATGTGACTAAGGCATCTACGATATAGGCCTCTCCACCTTTGTAAGAATGTAGCGAAATTCTCACCTTATTTTTTTTCGTTCCACATCAATCTATTAGTGTGATTGGATTATCTATGTTGAAGGCAAAGTTGGATATAAATAACTTAGCTAATTCTCCCCATGAAGTAATTTTTGGTGAAAGGTGTGAATACCATTCTAGTGTTGTCTCTCCCAGGCTCTTTGAAAATAATCTCATCAAGTATGTATCATTATGAGCTACTTCAATGCATGTCATGAATAATTCTCTTATATGATCTCGAGGATCTCCTTTCCCTCTATATTTGTCAAATTTTGGCATTTTGAAATGTGGGCGAAAAGGTGGCATGTATAATTTTCTGTCAAAAGGATAAGGATGGAGATCTTCCATGGTATAGCTCTTTTTATGATTCCTTATTTGTATACTCGCCATTTTCTTTTATACATTCTCCATTTTTTGAGTCAGAAGTTTTGTTTGGGTTATTGGTGTGTTGAATTGATGAATGTTCCCTACAAAAGGAATAGTATTTGAGTACCTTTGAGCTTGTTGAAATATGCAAATTGCGGAGTAGCATTTGGCTGAGCCAAGCTTGTTATCCCTGGATTCACATTCTGACTATTGTAGGAGGAACCAACTGAAACTACTGGTTGAGTTACATTTGACAAGGTAGTGGTGTGAGATATTGGAGCTTGTAGCGTCATATTTGGTGTTGTCCATGTTGTAAGATTGGCACTTGGTGGTGTCACTATTGATTGTATTGATGTTGTAGCCATATTTGGTATTTCCCATGTTGTATGATTGGCACTTGGTGGTGTCACTATTGATTGTATTGAGGTTGTAGCCATATTTTCATTTTGAGATACACTTTGTGTTGTTGTAGCAATTGTTTCTCATGTTTGCATTGTAACGGATATTTGAGGTATATTATGGATTAATGTCATACCTTGTGGTAGTATTGTTGAAATATCTACCCCTGGTGGTAGTTTGGCCCCATTTTGTACTAAGGGTGAGAGATACCTATCTCTATCACTATTAATGAGAGCATTGGGGATCATTAACATCATAGGATCTTGTTGGGCTACTTCGAGCTATTCCTTTGTCAAATTATGTCGTACTTCATCAAGGGAAGGAATATTATTTAGGTTTGTTGACATAGTTGCAGGTGTGTAACCCTGTGTTTGTTCTTGTGTGGATAGATCCATATTCCATGTTGGGTTGACTAAGGGGTCGTTGTTAGGATCCATTTGATTTGTTGCCTTTTGAGCACACGTTAATGGCTTGAATATTGCTTCAAAGTGATCTTGACTCTCTAATATGTGTATGCAAGACTCGGTTAAATGCAACTAAATATGTTTCTATGACACTCTAAAATGTAGACAATGTGATATATGATGATGACTTGCTATCTAGGATTTTAAAATTCAAACATGACATTTTCAGTGTATTGTTAGAAAGCTTCTGCCTCTTCTTTAATTCAATTTTCTAGGTCTATGTCTATATGTACTGATTTTCGAACTTCTTCATCTATGACAGCCTGGAATATGTCATATTGGTTTTGATCAATTATCAATTCTTCAGCAAGGGTATTTAAACCATCAATTATTTCTAATTGAGTGTTGTTTGCCCCAAGATTTAGTTGTTCAAATGGGAATTGATCATTTCCTTTTAGACCCATGCATTGAAGATTACTCTACAGACAATGAAGACTCTAACAATGAATGAATGATACCTAAAATGATGGAATTTTTTTTCTTTTTCTAACACGGTTTGAGGAATGTTGCTATGGTTTTCTCTACCAATTGTCTAATGGCTTCTTTTTGAGCTGCTCTTTGTATCTTTTTCCTTAGTTTCTCATCAAGGCGAACAAACTTTTGGATTTCATCATCTATGACAGCCTCAACTATATCATATTGGGAACGATTGACTCTTAATTCCCAAGCGAGGTTATCTAAACCATCAATTATTTATAATTGGTTAGTGTTTGGTCCAAGATTTAGTTGTTCAAATGGGAATTCTCCATCTCCTCTAATACCCATGGACTTAGGTATGGATCCTATAATTTGATGTGACACTAATCCTAAGGTACTTTGGTGAAATGATTTGTATGAGGACTTTGTGTGATGAATATAATGGGACTTCTACATGAATTGAGTACCTAGGACCTATGATCCCTTGAAAGTAACATTTTCATCATCTTTGAATTTGTGCAAAAGGTTTCATTTTGATGTTGGTTTTGTGGTTGGCACTTGTTTTTCTTGTTGAAGTTTTTGATCTTGTTGAACACTAAATTTTTTCAATTTGTTTAGATTTGAATCTTGCAAGGTTTTGAATTTTTTGAAGTATAGAAAAGAGCACAACAGTCACATCAAAAAGAATGAAACCATGAATATAGCAATTATTTAGGAAATTTTTTTCAGATTTCCATGAATGTTGGAATCTTTTTCAAGATCCCATTTTGTTTTCGTTGTATTTGGCCAATTCGATATCAGACAGACTCTCCTAATGTCAAAATATCACAAGTATTATCACAACCCACATCTTGATACTCAGTCAGCTCAAACAGTCATGTCACACCCTAGGGTGTGCTCATTTTTTTGCCTTTTTCTAGAAATTAGACCAAAGAAGATTGCTCCTCAATTGGTCCATCATCCTGGGAGATTTATGGTGAGTGTCTTGGGGAATATTATTCCCCACCCTTGCACTGTGATAAAGCAAGTGTCTGGTTACTGACTCGGCTTGGCTTCTAATTTCTATGGTGTTTAGACAAGGTTCCATTTGAGTGGTCACAATCAGCTGTGTTTTATACTCTATTGAGGGAGGTCTCCCAGTCTATAGAGGTTACGCTCTATAGATTTTAATGCACTGTATACACACTGAGGGAGGCATAATGTCATTGTGATAGCATGTAACACTTGTCATACATGATTTTCATCACATTTGCATTTTATTATAGTGGCTTGGATTACCTGGCTTTAGTCGTTGGCCACTTAGGTCATTCCCCTCTCACTGGCCTTAACGGCACCCTAAGGGAAACTCGGGAGGGCAAGCCTTCTTAAGGATTTAATTGCATAAAATAAGGAAAACATGAAAGAATAGAGTCTAGTTTTCTGATCACCCATTGAAGGGGAGAGAATAATACCTATCTCTTCAAAGACACAAAAGACAAGGTTGTTTTTATCCCTTCATTGCAATGATTTTCTATTCTAAATGGAGACGTTGCTCCACACAGACATGTTGTTCATTTTAACCAGCATAGCAATGATGAAAGTTATTTTGTTCTTTATTAAAGCACCAAAAAAGAAGTGTTTCTAAGCTACCCCTACAAAAAAATAATAATGTTAGTCAACACACAATGGGCTATCCAACCTAATTTTTAGGTTACAAAGTTCTGTCTTTTCACAGACAGAAAGGTATTTTGGTAAAAACCAGAACTATAATAAAATAGAAAGTGAAAAACTAAATCTATCAAATGTGACTAACCTACTAATCAAACATGAATTAATATCATATCAAGTGCGACATGAAGAACCATCAATTGTGAATTACTATGTAAGCAATTGTGACATGATGACTGATCAATTTCTTTATGATGTGATAGCAATTGTGACTTCTGTTTTTTTTGTTTTTTGTTTTGTTTTTTTAATTCTTTTTGAAATTTTAACAAAAAAATAAAAGATAGAAGAGTTATTCAGCAATGATATTATTCCACACTACACAAGCCAACATGTCAATTTCATCAAAGAACTTGTATTTGGTTAAAAGGTGATGGATGGTTTTGTGATACTGAGCGATCTCCTCTTTTTCTTTGATCTCACAGAGCTCCCTTTCAGCCTTTAGAAGTCTCTGATAATAGTTTTGTTATCTCCCATTCTGCTTTCGCTTTCTTGAGCCTGAAATTCAGAATGTCACCTCTCCTGTCATTGAATTAGATACATTTTATATATAGAAATAAAATTTTCCAGAATTCGATTAAATTTAAGGGATAGATGCCCAATACATAATCATGCAAAAAAGACACAAGAATTTTTTAATTATTAATATTTTAGGGCAATTGTGATCTATATAGGCGATTGTGACATCCTATCTTATCAATTACAACATGATGGCTGGCCGATTGCAATATGATACGGGCAATTGTGATTTTGTGTATGCTATTGCGATGTCCAATTTCTTGTGTCCTTACGGATTTGCAAAACATGTCAAAACAAAAAATTAAAGGTCAGAGTGTTTCACATCGGGTTCACCAAATGTCATCATGCTTGAAATCATCAGAAATATGAGTCTAATTAGACTAAAAGGATAAATCACAAGAGTCCTTAACTAATTAAACCGATTCTAAACACAAGTCAATGAAATAAATGAAGGAAATAAGAAGATTAAACTAATCAAAAATCCCTATTCTCCACTCATGCTTCCATTGTTATTCTCCATTGTTGTTGATGTAGGTGGCTCTCAGGTATTGCACTTGATTTCCTGCATAAGATAAGCAACAATATTGAAGACTGTGATTCTAGAAAAGCTCGCTTGAATTGATGAAAAGAGGTTGAATTTATAGATTTTCAACACAAAGGGGATGAGAAATAGAACTCAAGTGTTGATTGAGAGATAACTGAAATTGATTGATTAGTGAACTCAATTGATTGATTTGTTAACATGATTGATTGATTAGTCAACTGGATTGATTGAAGAGTGAACTGGATAGATGGATTAGTCAACTCACTTGATTGATTAGTGAGCTGAATAGATTGAGGAGATGACTCACTTGATTTATTAGAAAATTGAATAGATGGATTAGTCATAAAAAGGTGATTGAGAGTTAGAAAGGATGACTGATGAGTTAACTAGGTTAACTGATTAGACAATTGATTTGATTAATCCGTTCTAATTTAGCATGTGTTGTAGGAATTTGATATTGAATTTCATTTTCATTTTCAGTTTGAATTTGAATTTGGTCATTCGAATGTTGAAATGCACATGAAATTAACTGAAATCTATCCCTAATTGTAACACTAAACCTAATCCTAATCTAAACCCTAACCCTTTTCATAAAACTAACTCTAACTATAATCAATGCACTAACAAACTTATTGATTGACCAAAACATCAATGATACAATGTAACAAATTTAAAACTCATGTACCATTTAATCAAAATATTAAACCACTTTACTAACATAAGTAATAACTCATTTCAGATCACTTGTGGTCATCTAATCATATCTAAGTGTCTTTACTAGTTAATCATATAAACCATATCAAAACATATAACCATAAAATCATTCACCACATGACACAATGATTTTTGACGTGGAAACCTGAATGGGAAAAAACACAGTGGGGATGAATACCCACAAGTATTCTAACCTCTTCTGAAGTTTTCCCTATTAGGAGCCAATCCTTGTTAGAAGCTTTACAAAAATGTCCTATTAGGAGAAGATCTAGTTAAGGACCACCCGGTTAACGGATTGACTACAATACCCTATTAAAGGCAATACCCTCTTAGGAGTAACTTTGATAGAGGATTTCAAATCCAAGCTAACGGATCACCTGGTTACACCAAGCCTATTAAAGCTTACCCGGTTAAGGGATTTTACTATTGTAATGGTTAGAGAACAAGAGGGTTTTTGCTGATCTGGTAATAGAACTATCTTTCTTATTCAGATCCTTTTATGCTCCTATATGCCTTCAAAACATTTTGCAGATACTCCTTCTGGTTTGACAATCAATCACACTACAACACTTAACCAAATTGCCAATACAATTACAAATAAATAATCGACCTTAAAAATAAATACAATAGGTCAATAACACAACAAAAAACCTAAGATCTCGTAGAGATTACAAACACATTGGTTCAAACATGACTATTGGATTACATAGCAATCAACTGCACATTGTTCAAGACAACTTCAACCACTCCTAGATCAATGCACATTGGATCTTATAACTCATCACTCATTATTCACTTCATGCTATGCATTTGCTCATTCCCAAGATAAAACAGTTATCTCCACCTATGAAAACCACTTTTAAACTCATCATGTGCATCATGAAAATGTGGAATCTCCATCTTCGATCATAGATGAACACAATCGATTCACCAAGATCTATCGGTTAGGGTTTGGTATATAAACTGGTTGGGGTTACCAGTTGATCACTCTACTTCAAATACCAGTACCAGTTTCCATCACTGCTATACTACCGACTGCATTACTGCATCACTACTAGTTGCAAGACAACTCCATTACCGGTTTCTATTGACATCAATGACAACACTATACTTCATTAATGCAATCTTCATGCAATGGCAACATAGTATTACGAGTATCATCAAAATAAATAGATTTATTATATTTTAATTTTTTTGTATTAAGCATCATATAATCAACAATTACAAAAATTCGAGATTCTTGGCTAGATAACTAATAGCCAACAAAAGAGTTAAAACCTAGATTGCAGCTAGAGCCATGTCAGGCGGGATCACGAGTCATGATATAAGATCATATACATTGGAGCTGAATTACAAAATTACACCAAATGAGAGACATAGCAAAATAAAACATAAGGTATACAGCTAGCTAAACACAAAGGAGGATTCAGGATCATTGTTGTTGCCCATGGGGGGGAGCCATGCAGTCCAACCTAGCTCTCCCTCGCACCAGACTAGCACATTTCCTTGTACAAATTGATCTCTGAAGGGGTGGGAGGGTAGGCCTTCCAGCTCTAGCTCAATAAAGTCCTCTCTCTCTTGTCGTGCCTCCATCTCTTGCATGAATCTCATCAGCCCCTACTCAAAATGAGTCTTGTTGCTTCCTATACGATCCCAATTGAAGCCATGTGAGAGCTCTCGAATGAATACTAGGGTTGTTCCATTCTTTAGCCACCAGTCAAATTTGTCTTCCTCCAAATGTAGTACCACTATGACCTGCATAGCAACAAGGTAGAGGATGAGGCTCCTAAGAGACTCAGTGAGGTTTCTACCCTTTCCATTAAACACATCATCATTCCTATATTTCCAAATGATCCATAGAATTTCCAAGGAGAGAGAAGACCAGAAAAGATTAGCATATTTCTTGCCACCTCTAACATAACCAAATACCATCTCTTCAACAGAAAAACAATTGTTATTAACTGAGATACCAAACAGATTCTAGACTTCTTTGGCAAAATTACATTCAAAGAAAATGTGATATACTGATTCAAGGAAATGGAAAAGTTTACACAGTAGGGGATCACCATTGTTATCCTTAAGTGGCAGTTTATGAAGCAGGAGTCTCCAAGCAAAAAAATTTTCTTTTGGCTTAGTCGGGTTAGACCAGAACCTCAAGAGTCTAGCATGCCATTTTTTTGTATCTCAAGAAAGGTTCCAGGTGCTGTTAAGGTGTTCAAGAATATACATAGAGTCAAAAAGGGTAGAGTAGATCATTGTGGCCTTAATAGTGGGAGGGGGGAGCCATCTATCCAGCAGAGGGAGGCTAATGGGGAGAGTGAGGAGGGGTTAGGAGAGGGGAGGATGGGAGTAAGTGCAGCCTTAAAGAAATTGTAGGTTTTGGCTTGGTAGAGGGGAAGGTTAAATTTGGAGCAGAGAGTCTCCCAAGAGATCAAAATACCCTCTTCCAGAATGTGTTCAAATGTGACCAGTCCCTGATTGTGCCATTTTAGGGTAGAACATCCTTGAAGACAGGATAATTGTTTCCCATTGTGCAGAGCATTCTACCATATAGACCTTCCAAGATTGAGAGAGCCCTTCTTATCTATAATGCTCTTATTGCTGATGAATTGCCTAACATGGTTCCAAGCCTTCCATATAGACTTGAAGACTTCTAAACCCATAGGGAAGACCTCAAAATTCCCAGCAATAAGGTCTCGCATGGGTAGGTTCTTCCCATTTTTTTCTATTTTTGGGGTGGAGAATTGAATGTTGTGTCTAACAAGAACTTTCCATTGTTCATGCCCATCAAGGGCTTAACAAATCCATTTGGCAGCCAGTGTAATTCCCTGGAGTTTGAGATCTTTGAGGCCCATACCTCCCTACATCTGAGATCTGATACACCAATCCCATTTGATAACATGTTGTTTCCTGTTGCCCTTCCCATCTGACTAAAGGAAGTTCCTATTTTTTTTTGTATATAGTTGAACTGGTAATTGCTGAATAGCCAGGCTGAAGAACAGTATATATCATATGAGAATAATAGTTTCTGACAGACCTAAAAATGACCTACTAGGGAAAGGAAGTTCGAGTTCCATTTAGTGAGCTTCTTATCCACCTTATTTCTGAACCACTCCCACATTTCTTTCAAATTCAGGGAGACAATGAAGGTAATGCCCAAGTATCTGATGATAGTATTTGGTCCTCCCCACTTCAGATCAAAGTTAGACAAACAGATAGGAGGGGACTCTATCCAACCTAGCAAGATAGATTTAGGAAGGGCAATTCTACTGCCTGAGGCTTTGTAGAAGATTTCAATGTTGTGAAGAACAGATGTTAAGTTTTCCTCATCTAGGGAGAACAAAATAGTTGTGTCATCTACAAACTGGATATTGATGATTTCTTCTTTGTTAGGGAGTGAAATAACTTTGACCCTATGGGATAAACTAAAATCCTTTAGGATATAGTGCATAGCATCCACAACCAAGACAAATAGGGTTAGGGCAAGTGGACAACCCTATCTAATGGATCTGGAGAGAATGATGTTGCCAGATCTTAATCCATTTACATCAACAACAACATTGGCATCACAAAGTAGTGTTTCAACAATGTTGCAGAAGGACTCTCGGAAGCCCATACTAACTAGCATCTGATTTATGAATCCCCATTCTATTCTATAATATGCCTTCTCAAAGTCTATTAAGAGCATGGCCCCATCCTGACTAGAGACCTTTGCCCACTCAAGTGATTCCCAATAGGTCACCAAGTTCTCAAGGATATACCTGCCTTTGACAAAGCCTATTTGAGTGGGGCTGATTATTTTTTGCAGGATTCTAATCAACTTGCTGGCAACCACTTTGGCCAGTATTTTATAAGATACATTTACTAGCGTGATAGGCCTCCAGTTCTTAATCAAATTCTTATCTCCCTCCTTAGGGATGATTTTTATAAGCCCTTGATTGATCTCTTTGCCTAGGGTTCCTTTGGTAATAGCCTCTAGATATAGGTCATGGAGGTCTCGTACAATCCATCTATTATTTTTCTTATAGAACTCCACTGGGAATCCATCTGGTCTAGGGGATCTATCATTGCCCATAGAGGAGATGGCCATTGTAATTTCCTCCCTTGAGATAGGGTGCCCTACAAACTTAAAGTCCTCAGCATTAAGTTTGGATGAGGTCAATTGCTCAATGAGCTCTCTAGTATGTCTATGGTCATCATTTACTTCATCTGAAGTGAAAAGCTTCTGGTAATAGTGGGAGAAACATTCTAGGATCCCCTGGGAGTCTATGATATGAGTGTTGTTATCCCATATAGAATTGATGTTCTCTTTTGCCTCCTTAACTTTGAGTACATGGAAGAAGAATTTGTACCCCTTGTCTCCCAAGTTCAACCAATTTAGTTTGGACTTGGTTTTTACTCCTTTAATTTTCTGGTTCTGAAACTTTCTGAGGTGGTCTTCGATTGTCATCAGAGTGCAAGTCATATTTTCATCATTAGGGGAGTTGTGAAGATTCATTTCAGAAGTCCATAGATCCTCCTAAAGTAATCTTTCTATCTTCCTGGCATCTTTGTCCTTCTTTTTCCCCACTGTTTGACAAAGGGTGGTCCAAGTTTTAATGTTTGTATTCCATTCATCTATTCTAGAGAGCCAGTTAAGATAAAGGCCAGGGTAGAGCAAAGGTCCTCATCTTCTAGGAGTCTAGTATTGAGGATAAATGAAGGAGGTCTAGAGGAGATGGGGGGGCCAACTGGAGAGAAGTCAATTCCCATTATATTATCGGGTGGTGATCTGACAGGGTAAATGGGGAGACAAGATAATGATCTCCATTAGGGCCTTTGCCAATCTCAAAGTGGCATTTATTAAAGTAGAGTCTATCCAGTCTATAGTAGATCCTTTTATTCAACTATTCATAGTTACACCAGGTGTACCATATAGTGTTCAAATGGTCTTTTCTTCTAGCAATAGGGTCAAAAAGGTGTAATTTATTAATCATTCTATCCCATTCCATTCAAATTTGTTGCCACTTTTTTTGTCATTGGTAGATTCAACCATATTGAAGTCTCCCCCAATAATCCAAGGACTATCATCTAGCCCTGCTAGCCAATTCCACAATTCTCCCCTTTCTCTGTAGTCATTCGGGGCATAAATAGAGAAGATTCCAAACTTCTAGTTCCCCATTTGAATAGAGACCCATATAGCCCTAGCATAGGGGGACTGTCCCCAGTTAACCATTTTGTTGGCCTGTTTAGGACTAAGGAATATGGTTGTGCCTCCTTTTCCTTTGGTATGGTTAGTGTAAAAAGAGGTAGCCTCCATCCAGATACATTTGAGACCAATTTGCAGGGTAAAGCCCACAACTTTTAGCTCTTGCAAGAGGAGGCAATCCATATTCTTATGTGCATAAAGAAATCTTTTATGATGTATTTCCGATAAGGGGCCTCAAGGCCCTTGATGTTCCAAGAGATTATTTTTAGCATGATTCACTTGGTTGGGATGGGTTAGTTTGGGATTTAAATCCATCAAAACACTTCGACCAATCCTCTTTGTTTGCAATATTGGTAGCATCAAATGCAATAGAAGAGGAGGGTCTACCTCTCTTTTTCCTTGCCTCAGAGATTTGTTTAGGACCTAAGGATTCCTTCTTGTTAGCACTATCTTTACTGTTCTTAGGAGATTTCTTCCTTCTAGTTTATCTATTTTCAACCATAGTAAATCAATCTTGAGTATCTACCAGCCCTTGTTCAAAGTTGGTGCTCACAAGAGTGAAGGGGTCTATGCTGCTCTCCACATCTTGAGTGGTAGTTAGCTTTGCCTTAAGGGCAATAATAGGGGTGCTATAAGTATAAGAGATATCACTAGCAGGGTCTCCCCTAGAGGCCTCTACGATATAGGGAGCATCTAGAGGGTTTGTTGGGACCTCCTCCATAGTAGGTCTTCCCATTTCCCCTTGCAAGGTAGGGATTTCATCAATGTTGAGTCCAGTAAGTTCCTTACAAGTGGGTAGTTTAGGGTCCTGGACCAAGGCCCTGCTAATGGTATCTGCTATAATTGGAACACCCCTATCCATGTCCTCAAGGTTAGATAACTGGCACCAAGAGGCTTCAATTTCTAATTTCTGATTAATAAGGTTTTGCTCAATAATTTTCTTGGCTTGAGCTGCTTTTCTCATTTTTTCCATCACTAACTGTTGGGCATTTAGGATTCTCAAGGTTAAGAGAAGAGTAGGGGCATCAATAGATTCAAAAGGGTTAAAGGGGGAGAATGGGCAGCAGAGAGGGCCACCATGATAGCATTGTTGTAGTCTAGGATGGACTCAGCCATTGAGGGGGCTAAGGAGGAAGGCAGAGTGTTGTGGGGGAGCGGAGAAGGGGAAGATGAAAATGTAGGGGGGGGGGGGTGAGGAAGGGACATGAGGTGGGGAAGAGGGGGTAGGTTCAGAGGGTGAGGGCCTAGTTACAAGCGGGGGGGGGACCGGAGGGATGAGTCTTAGACTTTGAAGGCTTATTTGTCAATAAGGGGCATTTACTTCTAAAGTGTCCACTAATCTTACAAAAGTGACAGGCATCAATTCCACCCATATACTCAATTGAGCAATAGTAAGATTTATTGTTAAGGCAAATATCAATTTCAGTTTGGTACACCATACCTGGTTTGAAGGCAATGAGAAGTCTAGCATCAAGATGAGGGAGCACCAAGGGAGAAGAGTCAATTTTTACAATTTTCTCCCAGGGTTCTGCAATTTTGTCAATACAAGACCAGAGGAAGGGTGGGACATTCTTAATGGTTATCCATTTCGGGTAGGAAAGGGCAATAATTTCATCATTACAAGCCTTAGGGTCCCAACGAACTTCCCTAAAAGATGAATTCCCTACCGACTAGAACTACTTATTTACAATTTTGCTTTGGCTTTCTTTACTGTCAAAGAAAATTTAAAACAAACCCTTTTGAATCATTCTACAAAACAAAAAGTGAAACCCTAGTTTATTGACCCACACATCTTGCAACCATTTGTTCATGTATTGATGAGATGGTAAGTTATTTACATCAAAGGCAGCGAAAAAAATAGCTAAATCCCTAAGTCTAGAAATCTCATAAGAAATGGCCGAAAGAACTGAATCATTTGGTTTAATGGTGATGCGTTTCGAGGGGGAGACCTCACCTTGTGCTCACACGAGATTGGTTTCATCTTCATGGTGGAGAGAAGCTTCGAACTTTGCATCTTCAAGGAATGAAAACTGCTTGCCCTCCACCGCTTAGCTAAAGGTTTTCCGATGCTCTAGTCCATTCACGAAGGAAGGAATGGGTAGTTTTAGGTTATTAGGAACACCTTTATTCATCGCCATTTATTGCAGGGTGTGTAATAAATGTTTCGAGGGCTTCCTAGAAAGGCCAAGGAGCCCTAGCATGCGGTGGCGTCCTACAACCAACGACACCTCTGAGGTTCATGCCCTAGTTGTAGAGCATAATCAAAGTGCTTTCATATTAATCCTATTATATTTTAATTGTATTAATTGTTATTAAATTTATAAATAACATTTTCAAGTATTTTAAAATCTTATAACTAAATAAAATATGTGTAAATATAATTAATTTTGATTAATTATTTTGGGTGTAATAATTGATAATTAGAAAGTTGAGTCTAATAAATTAAAATGAATAAAATATAAATAGAAAAAACATATAAATCATGTGATAAGTCAATATATAACTAAATGAAGAAGATTTCAATTAGGTACAATTATTAATGAATTTGTAGCTACATTGTAATTGAGTTTTTTATTGTCTTTATGTAAGCATGAATCCTAGATTAGAAAGGTGTTGTGTGCTCTTGTGTCATTGTAAATTAGTTTAATTTATTTGAAGTATCTTGATTATTTTTTCTTGATATTTGGGGACATGAATATTTATAAATAACTAAGAATACCTTTTACCATTGTTTTTGGTTAGAATTAGATTCCTTTTGGAACCCCAATTGAAGTGTATAAATGCAAATTATTTCTTTATTCTTTGATGATTGAAATTGATTTATTAAACATCTTTAAATACAAGAACACAAACAAATATCACACAAACTTGTACCTAGTCAGCCTTAGCTAAGAAAATTAAAGTTTGAAATTTAGTCAACTTTGAACTATAAAATGTTATACTAGGATATACTATTTTTGCAATTATGTACATAACATGACAATCATAAAGTATACTTGAATAGGAAGGGGCTAAAACATAGTAGAAAATATATGCAAAGGAGTAATACATAAGTATTATGAAAACATAGAAGGAGAATATGGGGAAGAGAAAAAGTTGGGTTGTGGCTATTCTCGTTCCAAAAACATCTCGACTACATTCATGTTATATATAGGGAAGACATTACATGTGTTGGATCTAGTTTAGTAGCGTCCAAAAAGTGGTAGGAATATATTAATATGATGCATGGATAAGATACGGCAAGGAATTTGAATTTGTACAAGATTATACCATTTTCAATATGTTTGTATCAAATAATTCATTCAAAGATACATAAAATTAAATGGGAAATGGTATAGATATTTAAATTTTTCTAGTAATTATTTTCCACAATTTGAGCTGCATGCAAGTTTTAGAAACACAATGCATCTTAAAGTATGCAAAACTCACAAATATATTAGAAAAAACTAAATCATTATGTTTTTACAATTATGTACATAACATCACAATCATAAAGTATTCTTGAATAGGAAGGGGCTAAAACATAGTAATACATAAGTATTATGAAAAACATAGAAGGAGAATATGGGGAAGAGAAAAAGTGGAGTTGCGGATATTCTTGCTCCAAAAACATCTCGACTATATTGTTGTACACCAAAAATAACCTTTGTGTTATACACAGGGAAGATAGTACCTCCAATGCTTGTATCGATATGTGGATAAGATACTGCAAGGAACTTGAATTTTTACAAGATTATACCATTTTTTGTTAATTTTGTGGATTAGAATTAAAATTTATCTTGTTCAATGTATTATCTATCATTGAATTGTTGTATAAATCTGATTGTCTTCTTTTATGTTGCAGGATAGGAGGAGCATTTTTATTTCAATGTCCATTCTCACACATTTCATTTGGTATATGTAGTGGGCTGGGTATGGTCAAGCGATGCCTTGACCGACCATGTCTTTTGGACATAGCCGATCAAGACATCACTTGATCGTGCCCCCTCATGATAATAAATGTTTGAATGAGAGACTTCATTTATCTCTCATTCAATCATTTATCTTACCAAGGCTATCATGCATTAACACTCCCTCTTATCTAGGTAAGATAAATGTAAAAGGTATTGGGAGCAATATTCATAAGTCGTATGATGCTTATCTTGGGACCATAGTTTCAAGATGTGAATTTCCTTTATCGGTGATTCTATTCACAAACTCTTGAGTGGATTGCCTCTGTCAGTGATTCTATCCATAAGCTCTTGTGTGGATTGCCTCAGTCAGTGATTCTATCCACAAGCTCTTGTGTGGATTGCCTCAATCGGTGATTCTATCCATGAGCTCTCACATGGATTGCCTTAGCTGGTGATTCTATCCATGAGATCTTATGTGGATTTCGTTAGTCAGTGATTCTATCCATGAGCTCTTGTGTGGATTACCTCAGTCGATGATTCTATCCACAAGCTCTTACGTGGATTGCCTTAGTCGGTGATTCTATCCACAAGCTCTTACGTGGATTTCCTTAGTCAGCGATTCTATCCATGAGCTCTTGTGTGGATTGCCTCTATTGTTGATTCTATCCACAAGCTTTTACATGGATTGCCTCAGTCGACGATTCTATCCACAATCTTGAGTTATTGTAAAATCGTCACCTTCCAATAACCTCAAAAATACAAGTGGAAATCATTTGGAAGTTGTCACTTCCTTATGATTTACACAGTGCCCATAAAATAATTATTAGTATTAATAATAATAATCAATATTTACAATTTTTACCTCAGAAGTACTCAATCTTGATTAGTAAGCTCCCTCTCAATCACACGGTATCTTGATTTTATTCTAGAGAACATATTTTTCTGAACATACGTCTGAATTTCTGACTTCAACAAGGGATGCTTGTAGTTTAAGTTTGAGAGGACAAGTTCTTGCAATGTGGCCATATTCGAGACTTTCAAGGAGATATCAATCTGATCTAAATTGGATCTTCCTTCAGGCGGTTAGGCTTTATAGAAGGAAACCTAGCTCTGATACCATGTTAATTTTGTGGATCAGAATTAAAATTTGTTCTATATATTATCTATCACTGAATTGTTGTATAAATCTGATTGTCTTCTTTTATGTTACAGGAGAGGAGGAGCATTTTTATTTCAGTGTCCATTCTCACACATTTCATTCAGTATATGTAGTGGGCTGGCTACAGTCAAGCGATGCCTTGACCGACCATGTCTTTTGGATATGACCGATCAAGACATCACTCGATCGTGCCCCCTCACGATAATAAATGTTTTAATGAGAGACTTCATCTATCTCTTATTCAATCATTTATCTTACTGAGGCTATCATGCTTTAACATTTTTCAATATGTTTGTGTCAAAGAATTCTTTCAAATACACATAAAATTAAATGGGAAATAGTATAGATATTTAAATTTTTTTATTAATTATTTTCCACAATTTGAGGTGCGTGCAAGTTTTAGAAACACAATGCATCTCAAATTATGCAAAACTCATTAACATATTAGAAAAAATGGCACACAAGAGAAGGAAGTTGTTTGCTAGGGCTTCAAAAAGAGGTGAGGCTATTGGGGAGGATGATTGAGAGTATGGGGATGGTGATGGTGTTGTAGGCATGGTACAGGTTTTACCCCTAGATTTCTTTGGTGCACAGGTTCAATTTTCTTGCTCTCCTCCTGCACGGGGCTTCTTCCTTTCAATTATTGTCTGGTTCTCTCTATGTTGCTCTTCTAAATTGGGGGTGTTCTATGGTTCTCTATGGAGGAAGGTTTCATATGGAATGGAGCTTGTAGGGAAGGTTGTTGTTGTCATTCTCCGGTGCCCCTCTATTTTTGCGATATTTTCCATTTGAGATGGCCTTTTGTTCAAGGATCTTTTGGCATTCCATGTTGTGCAGATTTCGCATAATTTTCTCCTTGTACATTGGTTGTTGCAGAAGCTTTCTTTTGTTAGCAAGGTTTGTTTGTCTCTCTCATGCTTTTTAGGGTTTTGTGGTGGCTTTGTTCCCCGCGTCATCCCTTTCTTGGGGGAGTGCTATGCTTGGGGTCTATGGTGGCCCTATGTCTTTCTCGAAGTTCACTTTCTTGGGCCTATTGCCCGTGGATCTTTGTTGGCTAATATGGACTTGGTTTCTATTTGGGAGTGGCTTTCTTGTCCTATTTTACCCCTCCTTTTTTATTATTTGGAGGTTAATGGCTTCTCTGTAGGGAGAAGGAGTAGCTACTTGGTCATTGCTAGATGGAGTTTTTTAAGGGTGTTTGTTGCCCTATTTTTGGAGGCTGAATATTGTTCTTCTATCTTCACCAGATTAACTATTCCTTTCCACACTTATCCTATGGAGGTGGATAACTTGGCAGTGATTTTTTGTTTAGTGTCTAGTTTCTTTTGAAGGTTTTGGGAGCTTCTTAAAAACCATGTTCTCCCATTTCTAGGTGTGATTTAGATTATCTTCCACTAGATCTTGTGGAGTTGAACAGTGCTTGGAAGGCCCAACTAGTTTTCTATTTCTCTTTAGACCCTATGGAGGTGGATAAGTGCTTTGTTGGTGGGGAGCTAATTTTCAGCTGGTATCTCTTTGTTGGCTTCAACTCATGGGTTTTGGGATCCCTTTCAAAACCTAATATGTTTCTAGTTTTGGGAGCCATTTCAAAACCCTTAGTGGCTTGTGGAAGCCTTGTAAAACCCTCAGGTTTTGGGAGCCTTGTAAATCCCACACTCTTCAGGGTTGAGGGAGCCGAAAAAAACCCTTTTTTTCTCTTTTCTTAGGGACATGTTGGATGTTGGCATTTTTCAAGGGCCCAGTCTGGGCTTTCTTTTTTTTTTGGTTAGGACTAGGCTTTGGTTGTGACTTGGAGATTCTGTTACAGGTTATAGGATCCTAGAAAACCCTTCTTATGTGGGTTTTGGGAGCTTTCTCAAAACCCAAAATGTTATTGGTTGTGGGAGCCAATTTTAAAACTCAATTTCAATTGTGGGAGCCTTGTAAAACCCATTAATCAGGTTATGGGGGCTTTGAAAAACCCTTGGTTTCTATTGAAGGTTAAGGGAGCCTTGATAAAACCCTTATGTTAGTGGAAGGATTTAGCCTCTTCCCTTTTTAGCTAGGTTTCATTGATTTATCTCTAATGCAATGCTGGTTTTTGGTTGTTGTCTTTCTTTGATATATCATTTGTTACTATCTATTTTGGGTTTCAGATCCTAGTAAAATCTGAGGGTTTTGGGTCACTTTAGAAAATACCACCCTATTCACCATAATAGGTTTCAATGTACTAAAAAATGTTTTGTATTATTGTTGTGTGTGCACCCTAAAAGGATTCACTTAGTGACATAGAAATGTATGATACACTGTCATAAAAAAAATACATGTTTAGGGGTGGAGGCACTATCATCATTGATATAGACAAAAAAAATTGAGCCTGGTATATTTATATTATTCACAAAAAAATTTATTTGTTATAACTCTAACATTTAATTCATATTGTAACCCTAGACATTAACAAGAGATTTATTTTACTCAGTCAAAACTAATAGAAGTCTAGAAACTAATTTGTTTTATCTTTTAATTTGAAAGAAAAATAATTTGAAAGTAAAATAATGTGAAAGTAGACTGACTATGAATACTAACACATGATTAGTTTCTCTTGAAAATTATGTCTGAAAAACATTATAGAACTGAAGGATACATTTATTGAGAGAATTAATTTAGGAACTAGTAGATCTTTCTCATCTTTAGAGTTGTGAAGATTGATTTCACCATAGTAATTATTATTTTTATCTAATGCATTGTTTATAGCATAAGTAGGCAGGTTTGTAGTTCCAACTTACATATTTGTAAAGTAGATTAGGATAATATTTTGTAGAGTTTGGAATATTGTATTTCTTTATTTTATTGGAATAATTAAAAATAAGTATTTTCTCTTGTATTTTATTTGTTATTGTTGTTGTGTTGTTGATACAGGGTGGAGCAGGCCATCATTAGAAGGCCTACCATCATTTGGATATAGAACACATGCTAGAGTGACACACATCTCTCCCTCTTGAAATAAACCATACCTAGCCCCCCAAAAAAGACATTGAGATTGCTCCCAACACAAAGACCTTGACCCAACCAAAATACATTCACTATTTCTATTGATGCCTCAAGTGCATTGATCCAAAATGTAGAGTTACTCTACAAGTCTAGCAACTCATAGGGAATCTTCACCTATAGAAATAGAACCCAAAAATTCTATAGTTTGTAGATTAAAAAACCAAAATTGCAAAAAATAGAATACATCCTTGAAAAAACTATAACCCCTAATGGGTGAGTTGAAGGGATGCCCACTCAACTTCAAAGGATTGAACCTTCTTCTATATAGCCTCAAAGAATACCCAAATCAATAATCTCCTTAAAGGACAAATTTTTCAAACTATGAGCTATAGCTCACACTTGGAATTCAACCTATGTAAGTAGTTGAAGAATAACATCTACTTCTATGATGCTCCACACTTGACCCAAACTATAGAAAGTAGTTCAATATTTCTTATTGTCCTCACAAAACTTGTGAATTGGACAAAAAGAGAGCACTAAGTTTTACCTATGACATGTAGAGGGGAGACCTAATTGGAGCAATTTTTCAATATGTCCTTTCATCTCCTTGACCCCTTATTTCAAGGCATTCAATTTTTTCCTACAATTCAAAGAAATTATTTTATAAGTTAAAAAAATGTTCACCTTCACTAATTACTATCTATTTTCAACTCCTATTTGAAGTGTCTCCTTTGATTTACTGCATAACATATGAACCAAAAAATGGGAGTCTATGTCTTTAGGTCCAACAAAGGAAAGTGTTGATCCATAGCAGTGCCCACCTATGAATTGAATGATTGGGAGTTTCAAATGAATTTGAGTGCGAGATGGGAAGACAGTTGTATTGGCTTGTAGGGTAGGGAGGGGGTGAAAAAGTCTAGGGTAGTCTACAGTCTCACCTACTATTGAAGCCTCTTCCATTTATTTTTGTTCAAATTTTGTTACTACCTCTTTTTTAGTATAGCTTGTATCATAGGGAGAAAGTGGAAATTTATGTGCTTCATCCCAAAGTGCTTCCTATTTTATTTATCCATGGGGACTATATCCCTAAAACTATTCTACATTTTATATATTTCTAGCCTAGACTTTCAGTAGCATTCAATTTCTTCCATGCTCCAATGTAGCCTTAGGAGCTACTGTTAGAGGCCCTATATCATTGAAAGTGTTGAAAGAGGAAAACCAAAACATAATTTTATATAACATGATATTCATTGATTCAAAATGTATACCTTTATATAGGCAATAGAGATAATCCTAAACTATTAGATAGCCATGGCAACTAACCAGGAGGTGGTTTATTTATGTAAACTAAGGCTAACAATTTTACCCAATGTAATACACCAACATTTCCCCCCTTATTATATTAATCTAGACAAGAATGGAGCATTGCAAAGCTTTTGAACATAACTGTTTTGGAGAATATGATGAAGTACCTTCACCAATCATCCTCACTCACCTAGGAGACACCAAATTGACTACATTAGTGGATCTCTTGACTATAGAACATAAAATGTTCCCTTCCTACATGCACAATGAGACACATTTCCTCATAAATTCCACATCTCATTGAACTATATCTAATGCCTTCTCTAGTGCTACACCTGAGATGTCTTTTCTTTGAAATTCCACATCTCCTTCAAGTGTGTCTAACATCTCCTCAAGTGCTCTGGAAATAATCCCTCATCTCTTGTAAAAATCACCAACTAAATGTCTTCATGTGAGAAACCTTTCCTCTAACAGTCCACATCTCATCAAGTGCTTGACAAATCACTAATCAAATGTGAATACACTAAGCGAACCCACAAGAAATCTTTCCCCCTTTGTTTCTTGAAGGGACACATAATGCCAAGCCCCCTTTTTCTCATCAGGGACACAAATAGGATGTTTCTCTTGCAATAAATCATCCCTAAGCAAGAAGCTAGCTTGGGATGAAAACTAACCTCCTACCTCTATTGCCTCCAACTGCCAATAGGATCTTCTCTGTTCTCTAGAATGTAAATCTTTGATCAATTTTGGCATCATGAGGTGAGTCATCATTATCAGATGAATCATTTGTATGCACCGCAAAACCACAAAATTGTGTTTCACTTTTAGTGATAGCATGAGCTTTATTTTTCTTCAACTTCCCATCAATGAGATATTTGGCTCGCTAAGTGCAATTCATCTATACATGTCCAAAATTTTCTGAAAATAATAACATTTGAATTCTTTCCTTGTTGAAATGTTAGACTTCTTAGCAAGAAAATCACTTTCCTCAATAATTAAATGACTATTTTTAACTTTGCTTCCTTCATCAATCAAAGAAGAAATCAAAATTTACAAACTAGGATTAATTTTGTTCAAAGTGAAAACATTATGATCAAAATTTGGAGGCATACTACCAAGTAAGATTGCCTTGGTATTACCGTTATTGACTTTGGAGTTTACACTTGCAAGTTGACCAAGGAGAGAACAAAATGTACTTATGTGTTGAAGAATATTATCTCCCTCTTTCATCTTCAACGCAAACAATTTTTTTTTTATGGGCATTTTAACACTTGAAGCCCATGAACCCGAGAAAGTACTAAGCCCATCCCATATTTCCCTTCATGTCTTCATTAGATCAATGCGATGCAAATATGCATTAGATAAGCCAAGACCAATCGATGCATAAGCCCTACGGTCTTTAGCAATCTATTTTGTTGCTTCATCTACATTTTGTAGTTTTTTCACAGTTCCACTTACAATATCCCATAAACCTTTTTCAATTAAAAAAAAAAATTAATTTGCCATATTTGAAAGTCATATCCTTCAGATTTAGAAATGATAACTAATTTTTCCATTTAGACAACCCTATTACTCAAAAACCAAAACAAAACTCCTTATAACTGCTTACGCTTAAAAATTCTATGCAACTTTAGCTTTTAAAATTGCTATTAAACAAATAAATTACCTGCTCCGAGTGTCTCACCCAGCTGTATTGGTAGCCAATGTCTTTTACCAAAATCCACCTATTCATTATTTTTGTCTTCTAATATAGTGAAAATTCATAACACTCATACCTTGCTTAGACGTCTGATACATAATTCTCATTTGATGTATCCAATCACATAATCATTTGGCAATAGAAGTGTTGCTTGCTTCAGCACTAACAAATTGAGTTTAAATAGCTTTATTTTGGTGCGGTTAGGGGAGAATAGCAATGAAATTGGCATAAACTATAATTGAACTCATCTATCAACTGAACTAATCACCTTCTATGATGTTGTGGCCTTTCATATATACTAATATCTCCTCAGATCTCACATTACTTTATCAACTTGTCACTTTCCTATGGTAGTTCTTCAAACTGCCAATCCGCTCATCTGCATATTCTGAATACCATTGCCTAACATTCTCAGGGATCAGCTTGAATTTGCAATAATCTCCACCTCCAAACAGATTTCAATACACAGGGATCTTGAGTCTATTAGGGGATTTGCCCCCTAACCTCCAGCCTCTGAAAGAGCTGGCCTACTATTGCACTGGTGTCAACGCCTTTACCTATATATGGCGTCAGTTTGATTTAAACACTACCTATGGTTGGCAATGCTTTAAAATAGGGGTCGGCGGGGGTTGAACTGCCGACCCACCGATTGCCAAACTAACATATTTCAAAAAAAAAAAACCCTATATGGTTATTAACAATCTAATAAAAAAACCTTATAACTGATTTTTTATACAATGTTTCAAGCCCAAATCATAACAAACAAAAAAACCTATATGGTTATTAAAAACCTAACAAATACATAAAGCCAAACAAGGGGGTTGTAAACAAATTGTAAAGAAGGGTTTTGTTATGAGGGCATTTATTCTAATAATTATGGTGGTTTTAACTTCATATGGAAAAATAATGTATAAAATGGGGTGATAGGATTTTTGAAAATTCATTCCTCGAGATAGGGAATTCAGAGTAGTCTCTCAGAACAACAAGAAGAGATAAAAACTTAGTGATTTCTTTGAGAGGATATTGTATGACCCTTAAGTCATTTTGTAAGGGCTTCTTGAGAGTGAGAGTTGTAGTTTCATTTCTTAGCATTGTGAACGTGACAAAAGGACTGGGCAGGATGCTAGAAAGTTCTTGTCATGACAGTGTGGAAGCAGGAAGAGCCTGATGGTAACAATTTTCCTTAGAAACAGATTGTGACTTAGTGAAAGACCATGGTGATGTAAGAGCATTTGCATCATAATAATGTTATTGATCACATGCATTTGTGGATCCAAAGATGTAGCCAGAGTCTGGTGAACTCCGTTATGAAATCTTTTCTCTCTTTTTTCCTAGTGTATGAATTTTGTCAACTTATTTTCTTTCTTGCATTTTATGTGATTATTTGCTCTCTTCACAAGCAACGTTAGCTTTGATCTTAAATTAAATTTGTATCTTGGTGAATCTAACAATTGTTAAGTGAGTCATAGTACGAATTTAACAAATCAAGTTTGGTATAAGAGATAGTCTGACAAGTTGTGGGTTGTGGGATACTTGGAGAAAATTCAAGCAAAGTAAGGTGAGATGTCTTCACAAAAGGAAAATCAGTTTTCTTTTGTCTTTGAATCAAAATATTGTGAAGCTTTCATCGCGATGAAGGTCAAGGTTGATGATATGTATGAGGAATGAAAATTTAAAAAGGAAGGCTTGTCGAAGAAAGATGAATATGCAAACTCAATGAAATCTTCTCATTCTTCTCATTCTCTTCCTTGTTCTCTTGTTGATTCTCAGAAACAATCTCAAAGTGGTGGATTGAGGTTGTTAACCAAGATGGGCTACAAAGGAAGGGGCCTTGGAATTTATGGACAAGGTATGGTTGAACCTATGAAGGTTGAAGCTAAACCTCACTATGTAGGATTGGGATATGGTGAATGATAATGCTCCAAGGCTATGGATGCAAATAATTGTCCAAAAGAAGAACCATCTCAAGAACAATCTGAGAGAGGCAATGTCACATCACCTTGAGGCAATGGTGACACATGTAATATGTTTAAGAGAAGAACAAACACAAATTCTTCTCGGCATGCATGTACCAAGGGTGACCATCAAAGGTATAATAAGCTTGATTATTCCAATGTTCCTTTTGATTATAAGAAGCATGACGATATAGAAATTTTGTGGGTTGAATAACCATAGTGTTTCCAAGTGTTGCAAAAGAATGGCTTTGTATAGGAAGGTAACGTAAATTAGGAAAGGGACACTACATAAAGAATCATCTCCAGTTTGGAAGAAAGAGAAAGGCAAGAAAGGATGGATATTGAAAATTCCTTGTTCTTAGGTGAGCATCAAGAAGCTAACTATTGGAAGCTTCATCCTGTCCTTCATCTCAAGAAAGACAAGAAGAAGATTGCAATTGATTCTCCATTGGTGAACATTGGTCAAGTGAGGAAGCTCATGTATGTGAGTTAAACTTCTTCACTCATGTCTATAAAGGTGGAAAAATAAGGTAACATGAAGCATAAAAATGAAGTAGTTGCATGTAAGCCTAACTATCATGTGTTTTAGGGATCATAAACACCGTAACATGAGAATTTGTCATGGGAGCCTATCAAGTGGATTAAAAGTGTTGTTAGCTCATTGTCATTACTATCCTTGTATTTGTTATTGCTGCTAATGTGTTGTACATGGATAGTAGCTCAGGCAATGAATGTAGAAGGATATGGGAAAATGCAAATGGGTATCAATATGCTTTCAATTATTATAATAATTGTACGACTTCTTGATGAAGAAAGAGCACAAATAGGGTGGACGGATACTCGACAAGTGGGAAAGTATTTTTCTCACTTAGCGTGTGATTAAGAACCTTTTGGAGGTCCAAAAGTTCCTCAGTGGGGAGGAATGATCCAAGTGGATCTCAAGTCTATTAGGGGATTTGAGCTTTTAACCTCCAACCTCTGAAAAAACTAACTTACTGTTCTACCGATGTCAATGCCTTTACCTATATATGGCATCAGTTTGATTTAAACACTACCTATGGTTTGCAATAATTTAAAATAGGGGTCGGTGGGTGTTGAAACACTGACCCATCAATTACCAAAATAACATATCACTATTGTACCATGAAATAATTTTAAATTTTATGTGAGCAATGCATTTTTTATAGAATGTTTCAAGCCTGCATCATTACAAAAAAAAACCCTATATGGTTTTTTAGAGTCTAACAAATGCATAAAGCTAAACAAGGGGGTTGTAAACCAATTGTAAACAAGGGTTTTGTTGTGAGGGGGTTAATTTATTAATTATGGTGGTTTTAATCCCATATGAAAAAGTAATGTATAAAAGGGGTTGATAGGATTTTTTAAAATTCATTCCTAGAGATAGAGAATTTAGAGTACACTTTCAGAACAATAGGAAGAGATTAAAACTCAATGATTTCTCTGAGAGTATATTGTATGACTCTTAAGTCATTTTGTAATGGCTTGTTGCTCATGTACTCTTGTTGAGAGTGAGAGTCACATTGTCATTTCTTAGCATTATGATTGTGACAAAAGGATTGGGTAGGATGCTAGAAAGTTCTTGTCGGGACAATGTGGAAGTAGGAAGATCCTGATGGTAGCAATATTCCTTGGAAATAGAT
The DNA here is from genome assembly GCF_030272615.1 of Cryptomeria japonica. Taxonomy (NCBI): domain Eukaryota; kingdom Viridiplantae; phylum Streptophyta; class Pinopsida; order Cupressales; family Cupressaceae; genus Cryptomeria; species Cryptomeria japonica. The sequence goes on from NW_026729115.1 coordinate 126,214, forward strand.
TGTAACTTACTGAAAGACCATGGTGATGTAAAATAATTTACATCATAATAATTCCATTGATCATGCTTATCTACCGATCTGGAGATGTAGCCAGAGTTTGGCGAATTTCATTATCAAATATTTTCTCTCTCTTTTCCTGGTGTATGATTTTGTCAACTTATCTTCTTTCCTACATATTATGTGATTATTTTCTCTTTTCACAAGCAACGCCAATTTCTATCTTAAATTAAATTTGTATCTTGGTGAATCTAATAATTGTTAATTGATTCATAGTAAGGATTTTATAGATCAAGTTTGGTATCAGAGTCGGTCTGACAAGTTGCAGGTTGTGGGATACTTGGAGAAAAATCAAGAAGAATGAGGAGATGTCTTCACAAAAGGAAAATCAGTTTCCTTTTTTCTTTGATGCAAAATTTTGTGAATCTTTCATGGTGATAAAGGTCAAGGTTGATGAGATGTATGAGGAATGGTAATTTAAAGAAGGAAGGCTTGTCGAAGAGAGATTAAGATGCAAATGAGTAGTGAAAGCTCCTCATTCTTCTCATTCTGTTCCTTGTTCTCTTGCTAATTCTCAAAAATAGTCTCGAAGTGTTGGATTGAGGTTGTTAAGGAAGATGGGATACAAAGGAAAGGGCCTTGGAATTTATCGACAAGGTATGGTTGAACCTGTGAAGGTGGAAGCTAGACCTCTCTATGCAAGATTGGGGTATGGTGAAGGAGAATGCTCCAAGGTCGTGGATGCAAAGAATTCTCTAAAAGAATAATCATTTCAAGAACAATGTGAGAGAGGCAATAGCACATCACCTTCAGGCAGTGGTGAAACATGCAAGAAGTTTAAGAGAAGAACAAACATAGATTCTTCTCAGCATCCATGCACCAATGGTGGCCATCAAAGGTATAAAAAGCTTGATTATTCCAATTTTCCTTTTTATTACAACAAGATTGAAAATATAGAAATTTGGTGGTTTAGAAAACCATGCATATTTTATGGGTTAAATAACCATAGTGTTTCCAAGTGTTGGAAAATAATGAATTTGTACAAGAAGGTAAAGTCAACTAGGAAAGGGACACTACATAAAGACCCATCTCCAGTTTAGAAGAAAGAGAAGGGCAAGAAAGGCTGGATGTTGAAAATACTTTTGTTTATTGCAACAAAGGTAGACATCAAGAAGCTAACTATTTGAAGCCTCATCCGAAGCTTCATCTCAAGAAAGACAAGAAGAAGATTGCAATTGATTCTCCATTGGTGAACATTGGGCAAGTGAAGATGCTCATGTATGTGAGACAAAATTATTCACTCATGTTTGTAAAGGCAGAAAAAGAATGTGATCAGAAGCATAAAAATGAAGTAGTTGCATGTAAGCCTAACTATAATGTGTTACAAAGATTATCAACGCCGCAACATGATAATTTGTCATGGGAACCTGCTAAGAGGATTAAAAGTGTTGTTATCTCATTGTCATTAATATCCTTGTATTTGTTATTGATGTGAATATGTTGTACATGGATAGTATCTAGGGTAGTGAATACAGAAGGATGTGGGAAAATGCAAATGGGTAGCAATAGGCTTGCAATTATTATAATCATTGTAAAACTTCTTAATGAAGCAGGTGCACAAACAAAGTGGATAGATACTGGACAAGTGGGAAGGTGATTTTCTCACTTAGTGTCTGATTAAGAACCTTTTGGAGGTCCAAAAGTTCCTCAGTGGGGAGGAATGATCCAGGTCGATCTCGAGACTATTAGGGGATTTGACACCCTAAACTCAAACCTCCTAAGCAACCGGCCTACTGTTCCATCACTGTCAATTCCTTTACCTATATATGGTGTCAATTTGATTTAAGCACGACCTATGGTTGGCAATTCTTTAAAGTAGGGGTTGGCGGGGGTTGAACCGCTGACCCACTGATTGCCAAAATAACATATCAGCGTTTCATAGTGTGAAATGATTTTAAATTTGATGTGGGCGATGTATTTTTTATACAATGTTTCAAGCTTGAATCATAACAAAATAAAACCATATATGGTTATTAACAACCTAACAAATGCATAAAGCCAAACAAGGGGGTTGTGAACGAATTGTAAAGAAGGATTTTGTTGTGATAGGGTTTTTGAAAATTCATTCTTGGAGATAGAAAATTCAAAGTAGTCTCTTAGAACAATAGGAAGAGATAAAAACTTAGTGATTTCTCTCTTAGACAATATTGTATGACTCTTAAGTCATTTTGTAAGGGCTTGTTGCTTATGTACTCCTGTTCAGAGTGAGAGTTGCAGTTCCATTGCTTAGCATTGTGAATTTGACAAAAGGATTAGGCAGGATGCTAGAAAAGTCTTGTCAGGACAGTGTGGAAGAAGGATGAACCTGATGGTAACAATCTTCTTTGGAAATAGATTCTAACTTATTGAAAGACCATGGTAATGTAAGAGCATTTGCATCATAATAATGGCATTGATCATGTGTATTTATGGATCCAAAGATGTAGCCAGAGTCTGGTGAACTCTGGTATCAAACCTTTTCTCTCTCTTTTCCTAATGCATGATTTTTGTCACCTTATTTCCTTTCTTGCATTTTATGTGATTATTTTCTCTCTTCATGAGCAACGTTAGTTTCGATCTTAAATTAAATCTATATCCTAGTGAACCTAACAGATGTTAAGTGATTCATAGTAAGAAGTTTACAAATCATCACATCACATCTCATACAATTTCTTCACTAAACAATGTTGTCACTATGTCACAGGTGAAGAAAACTACTCTGATACCATATAAAAGTGTTGAAATAGGAAAACCAAAGAAGAATTTGATATCAGTTGATATTAATTTGTTCATAATGTATACCTTCAATTAGGCAATACAAACAATCCAAAACTATTACATAACCATGGCAAGTAACCAAGCGATAGTTTATTTATGTAAACAAGAACTAACACTATTATCTAATGTAATATGCCAAGTCATTAGCTTGGATGGATAATTTTTTTTAAATGGGACTATAAGATGACTCTCATGCATGGAGAGGTTCTGCAAGAATTTGAGCTAGATTAATATAAATAGCCATTCAGTATTCAACTAATGATCACCATTAGTCCAAGTATGGTAGAGGTTTGTGCACAAATAGTGTGGCTAGCTTGAGGCTAGTCATATGACCATTGAGATCATATTTCTATTGGTCATTTATTGAATGAAGTCCTTGATGGACTAGTTTCAAGGAGAGTAAGTTCTCTAAGCATTTTTTATCATCATAATGCCTCATTTTTATAAAGGATAGGTCATAAATGGTTTTCTTCATTCTTTCGGCCTTTAAATCTAAATCAATGACATCAAGTTATTTTGCCCTTTTTATGGCAACGATTCCATTTATAAACATCCACAGAAGCCTAAATGGTTCCTCCTTGAAACCATGTGTATCATTGAAAAATGGGCTCTGAAGAACCAATCGCATGGGACTTTGAAAATCATGAGGTGCTCCCTCTACCTATAACTTATTATATAGGTGATCTCCTCAGGGCTGAAGTAAAACAATGTAAGAGTCAAAAATATCTCTAAAAACTCATAGTAGTCATGTGTCACCAAGAGCCAATGGGTCCATGTAGGCATTAGGATTATTTTCTATTTATCTAAGAAATGTCTACCATGGCCAAATACATGTGGCTAAAAGAATTGTGCATTTTAAAAAATAACTAAGTGCAATAGAAAATATTGGTACCTAATCTTTTTTTCATGCTTGAAATAGATAGTTGATGTTGTATTTTTTTTGTAATGTGCTTAAGAACATTTGTATTGTATGTCTTTCACTTGAAATTATATCTAGGTAGAGGGATGGACCCAATTGGAGATCATAAACACTTGTATCATGTTCAAATCCAAAGATGTTAAAGCCAAAATAAAGAAGGCATCTTGTATATCTATCATGAAACTAGAATGAGAAATGATTGGTGAAGACATTATTAAATTTACCAAATAATTGTGGAGCTCCTAATTTGGAAGCTTCAACTAATCTTTCATTGTCTACCAAACTAAATGAAATTTCATATAAAGGAACAAAAATATTTTGTAGCATCATGTGGGATTCATATGATTTCTCTTACTACTATATCATAGATCAGAACTTGAATCTGTCTCCCATGATAGTTAAATTGGTAGGATTGTACTACCATGCGGAAACATCTACTAGTGCACCATATACTTAGCCATAGTAGAGCTTTGTATCCTACACCCAAATGATTCATAATCACTTTTCAACACATTGTTTAGAATTTATACATGAGCACCCTTCCTTAGAGTCTTAGGTTTCTTAGACAATCTAGACTCAAAAATTGAATTTGCATAATCTAAAACCAAAAATGGGTTTCTACAATAATTATTTTTCATGGTCCTTACATTGGTGATTTATGATGTTTCTAGACTAGGAGATAAGGCATAGGATCCACTATCCTTAAATTTAGGAGGAAGCTCCTAAAGCTTCCTTATGGGAGGGGTGCTTTTCCTCCTTGGGCATTCACTTCCAAAGGTTGATTGTATAGTATCCATGGTTATTTTTTCTTTGTACAATTCCTTATGCTTAAAATTCTCAAAAAAATTACTAAAAAGATAACACTATGCTTTTTCTACAAAAATTCTCTCTTAAAATGCTCTGTGATTCTAAAATGCTTTCAAATGACTCAATTTGTCACTTGTATTAATATTTAAAAAGGGATTCCCCTCTCGTGTGTTTAATGCATTGAACCATTGGCCACCATGATTCTCAAAGGATAAATTGGTGCACACACATGTAGATCCATTCTACTAAAGATTTTAAAATTTATCACGTGAATAGAGCATATTAAATAACGACCATTGATTCCCATAACAATGAACCATTAATTGTCTTTCAAAATGAATTGATCCAAAATGGGTGCTAAGATGTGAACAGGTGACTACAATCCACAAGTTTTATTCACCTTTTGCATGCACATGACACTTATGAAAAGAAAAGTAGAAAACACACATGCAATGAGGGAAACTAACTATATACAATAAAGGATAAAGAGTTAGGTTGAAATATTTTAGGAATGAAAATATTTCCTTCTTTTTTTATAAAATCATGAGCAGTATATCCTTGTAATTAATTATCTGAAAGGGGCATCTTCATAATGAGTCAAACTTAACATGTTACTCAAGATTTGTGCCTCTTTCCTCCCACTTGAGGACTGAATCTCCTTCTTTGAAATTAGGGTCCAAAGTTTTATGATAAAAAAAACTTATTTAACATGTATTGGAAACTTACCATTACATCATGAGCATGCTCCCTTACTTGTTGGAAGTTAAATAATTCATCTAACAAGACATGCATTGCTCTATTTTTCTCAATATCAAAGTCTTTCAACAATTGCAGAGATAGAATCTCTATTAAAATCAATATATAATACTCTTTTCACATACTAGTTCATACAAGGATGCCTTAAGAAAAAATTTAGAGTGATGAAATTGACTGATAGGGTTTTCTCTAGGTTCTTGTGACACTCCCTTTGACTATCAACCCCTAGTCTTTTGATTAATCTGATTAGATTATTATTTGTAGGTTTAGTTAACTCATTCACTTGTGGTAATATTTTTATAATACCTTCAAGTGAATACCCTTCTTCAAGGAAAACCTTAAAAATCCTTGAACCACGAGAATCTTTTGTATTGTCCAATACAATGGTCCTTAGCGCACCAATTCTTGTAACAAGCACTTCTTGAAAGTTTGGTATCAAATTAATTTTCACATCTTTCAATAAAATAACTTTATAAAATCTTGTTTATGAGTCGGTAACTTTAGGAATCTATTTGTGACCAATAGTTAATAGAGGATTAATCATTTTGATGAAATATAATCCAACTATGCAAAAGGCTAATCTAAAATGATCGAGTGAAGTAGCATGGATAAATTCCTCATTTTTCTAACAAATAATTGAAACGATTAGCACTTTCTTACTAGATCATGGAAATTGAATAATAGACTTGGCCAATAATATCCTACACTAATGATCTTTATTGTGGTGGTCTATGTTGAGAAATGACCACCTAAAGTCCCATAATGTATTTCATGAAGTCCCATAATATACTTCATAACCCATGGTTGTTATACATCAACTTCCTCATCTATATAATCATCAAGGAATGTTCATTATATGATATATTAAGCGCTTGTATTATGCAACAATAGCTAGTGTAATCTTCAAATATAATCTTGATTGTATTAAATCTTGCTTAAGGAGTCTATGATCTATAGAAATTCATCCTCTTCCTCTATTATTTGGTCTTCCTCTTTCTCTACCTCATCCTCTATTATTAGTAGAAGATTCACGTTATGATTTAGTAATGTGAGAGGGAGAAGATTCATACTTTTCTTCAATTTATTATGAAAGACTAGAAAGTTTGCACAAATTTTTTTGTAGAACATCACATATCCTTCTCATGAGATTGCAAAGACCCAATCAACTCTACAACTTTGGAAGTGGTTAGATCTTTACTTTCTTCAGTGCCTATTACTATTGAATCAGAGAGGAAGAGATCTGGGAATTTTTCTTACATTTTTTTGTTCTAATATTGTTTTCCCTTTGATACCTTGAATCCTAGTAATAAATTCATGAATGGACTCAACTTCCTTCATCCTTAAATTTTCAAAATGCTTGAACAAATAAAAGTCTTACTGATCTAATGTTTTATGTTCCTTTATATGTAATTTTAGGGCCGCCTATTCATCCTTTGATATCAAACTACAAATTCAAGGGCAAAATTAAACATCTAATATAAATTTAATTATGAAAAGAGCTTTGTTGTCCTTCCTTTTTTCTTCTTTCAATCGATTTTTGTTGATTTGGTGTCAGTGGATTCAATGCATTTTGACTATAGGAGTTGTGTATCCCACTTCCACTGATTCCTAGGGTTCTTGGGATGATAGTTGGGTAATCATTTTGATATACCAATAATTATAGTTGTATCTAGTAAATAGCAAAAACAAAAATGATAAGTTACTACTATTAGCGATTTAGAGATTAATATTTCTCTAACCTTGCTACATGCACAATAAAAAAATCCTACAACCTACTCTACTACTAGTTGAAAGATTATAAATTTAAAACAATCAAATCATAGAAAAAGGAAAAATTATTCAATTGAAAAAATATACATATATTATCTTTGCATATAAAAATTGAAAAAATCTATATATAGAGGAGGGGGCCGGTAGTTGTACAGTGTCCAGTAGTTCTACACCACTTGTGCTTATAATAACTAGTCTTGCCATGTATTTATATTATATATTGTAAATAAATAATTCACATGTAAATAAAATTTTTACCAAATATTAGTCAAAATAAGTCAATACTTGAACACATGAGAGCCTATAAATGCTACATAAAAAAACATAAATACATTCATTAACAAGCGAAATAAATAATATTTTATTTCAAATAAAATATCACAGCTATCCACTATAATTGTATCATTTATAAAATAAGTGCTCACTTCAACAACTAATGTTATCATAGTGAAAAAATATTATTCTTATGTGTACAACTATTAGGGTAGCAATGTACATGCATTGGAGTAATTCACATTAACAAATTGTCTTATCACAAATTTAAAAGGTGAGTACAATTATTATCTTGTATTCAAATGTTTTTTATGTTCAACTATTGGTCCTTTTGTGTCAATATGAAAGAGAGAGATAACAAACATTTATGATTATTAATAGGTATTTGGTCCATTTAATTTTTCATTAATAAAAGTGGGATATGTTGTACCATTACATATCCATTTAAGTTGTATATAATTAGTATTTTACATATAAATACAATATTCTACTATTAACAAATTTATTCAACTACTAGAAACTTTTAGATTTGTTTTAACTAGAAGATATCTTTTTTTTTTCATTAATCTATTTAAATAAATATTATATTACAATATTATAATTAATAATGACTTAATATTTATTATAATATTGTAATTAATATTAAATTATTATAAAGATATGATAATATTATAATGTTTCATATATTCTTTTATTATATTTTTATATTCCCTTTAAATATTTTGAAAAGAAAAAAACTTAAATTACAAATTTATTATGTGACTATAATAAGTAAAACATTTAAGTTTTATAATAATGATTTTTTAATAAAAAATTCTAAGATAACTTTAACAATGGCAATTAATATATGTTTAGATTGAAATTAAGATATGCTATTAAAACAAAGATTTTATAATTGTCATTATATTTATTCATCATTATTGTTCAAATATTTAGAATAATACAAAATAAAATAATAAAGAAAATAAGTAAATGATATCAATAATATATAATTTTTAAAATTATAATTATAATATAATAAAATTAAAGTACTACATTGTCCTATAAGAAATAGAATGATACTTATGTGCCTTATAATCTACCAACATTTTAGTAATACATGTACAAATGTATATGATGATTATAATAATTTTTTCAAGATAATTTTAATAATTAAAAATTAATATCTAATTATATTTAAAATATTAGAAATTTAATATTTATCATAATCTCTCTTCAAATATATTGATTTATAATATAAAAATTTACAAAATGTATAATAACATATTATAAGATTCACTCTACCTACTACCTAAGTGCTTGTGGGAGAATTGCCACTCTTTGGAACCCTGCTTTTTTTGAAGGCTCACTGATTCACTCTAAGGCTCTAATTGGGAATCAAAGGAATGACCTTTGGATGTTTGTGGGAGATTTTGATTCCCCTTTGTACCCTTCTGAGAAAGCTAGTGGTTGTGAGGACTACTCGGACAGTATGACTGATCTTGTTGATTTCATCTCCTCCTCTGGTTTGATGGACATTAACCTCAATGATTTTAAGTTCGCTTGATTTTAAGTTCACTTGGTCTAACTGGCATCATGGGAACCATTTGATTTTGGATAGGGTGTTGGTTTCTACTAATTGGGTTTTATAGGGTAAAAGTCAACTCGGGTTGGTAAGTAGGGCGAGTCAACAAGGTTGTGAGAGGGGATGAAAATAGGGATGAGGGGATCGGAGGCCAAGGGTGTATGATTGGGCACGAGAGGGTTAGCAACAATAGGAGAGGGACCGAGATTTGTGGACAACACGTCTTTAGGGATCTCAATAATAGGAGGGGGAGGTTGCATATTATTAACATTTTTAGGGTTTACAGAAGTTTCACTAGATTATGCATTTGCTTCCTATGACTGATAATTAGGCAATATTTGCAAATATGCCCTTCTTTTTTGCAGAGAAAACAAGCATTTAATCCTCCAAGTATTTCAATCGGGCAGATGAATGTGTCTCCATTAATATCTAGGTTTAAACATGGTGGAATGTCGATTCCGAGCTTGATTGAGACAAGCATTCTTGCATCTAAGTTGAGCACCAATCTAGCAGTTTCATCAACCCTAATGATTTTACCAAAAGGTGCCATTATTTGGGGAAGAAAATGCCACAAAAAGGGGGGGACATCCTTGAGGATGACCCATCTGGGAGAGGATAGTGCAAGGAATTCCTCATTAATTGCCTCTGGAGTCCAGGCTAGGGCTCAAAAAGATGTATTTCCAACCATCCAGTACTGGCATTTACGAGCTTCCAACTGGGCTTCATGCGTGTTGAAGAAAATGAGAAAGAGACCTCTCTGAACTTGTCTACAAAATGTAATTTTAAGCCCTAGTTTAAGATTCCATAAATCATGAAACCAGTCGTCTATGAATTTTCTAGGTGGGCATTTTTTAGCATTAACACAGGCAAAAAAGATAGCAGTGTCACTTAATCTATGTTTTTCTAAAATAATTTCATCCAACATTTCAGAGTTCAGAGAAATGTAGAAAGAGCCCGAGGAATTGCAAGGGAGCTTACCGTCTTGACTAGGTCCTTCACCTGCTGGAGTCTTCAGGAAGTGCGTCGTTGAGCGGACTCCATCTGCAGTCTAGGCGATGGTCTCAACGAAGGACTTAGCTAGGGCTAGTAATGTCTATGGTGAGGGTTTAGGATTACTAATATCTCCGTCTGACTCTGGCTCCATTGGAAACCAAGGTTAGATCCACACGGGGGAGGGCCAGTGGGTGAAGTTAATCGCAATAAATATTTGCAGAGCAGAATAAATGAAAACACGAAATACAAATAGAAAGTCAGTGAAGAAGGATATGCAAACTAAGTGGAGGAGATTAACTCCTCCATGTAGACGTCGTGGATGTTGCGTCAGCCCCTGCGAGCCTTGATCTGGCTTCCACCCTCAGCGCTTTGATTTTCTCATAGAAATAGTTCTCAGAAATCTGGTGGTGTTCGAAGCTTCTGCGACTCCTGGTGCTTTGATTTTCACTCGGAGGAGCATTGGATCGACTGTAGCATCTTCGGTTTCAAGCCTTGCCTCCACAGGGAACTGCAACTTCTCACCTTCCAGGGCCTATCAAAAAGATTTTTGCGCACCTCCCGCACTCTAGGTCATCCCCTGCGTTTCTTTTCCTATCACTTTCGTATTATTCTTTTTGTTTGCTAGTAGACCCGATCCTTTCTCTTTCTTCTTTTTGCGGAGTCTAGAGTGGTTATCTTCATATTTTTTTTCTCTGATTTATAATATTAAAATTTATTCAATGTATAATAACACACTATAATATAATTATGCTTAGAAGTAACACTACACTAGTACCCCCAAAAAAAACCTAAGATATTTTGGAGGAAAATAGATGGCCTCATTTATCCTTAATTGTATCATTTGCCACTACAAAATCCCTATATTCATTAGCATTGATAATGGATGACCTTTTAAGAATCGGGATGTAAAAAAACTCCATGGAAAGTTCCAAATCCAATGCTGTTTCTCCACATGTTATTACCCGCAAGGCAATGACCAGACTGAGGCTTCCAACAAAAAAATCTTGAAGATATTAAAGAAGACACTCAATTAAGTTGTTTGTAATTGGTATGTCTAGTTGAACCTTGCTTTATGGGCCTATCAAAAAAATATCTGAACACCCACTAGTGCAACACCCTACTCCCTTGTCTATGGATCTGAATCCATCTTTCCCATTGAGGTTGACATGCCATCTTTAAGATTTCAACTAAAGGGATTGATACCCACTGAGGCTTATCGTGTTTCTAGGTTGTAGGAACTTGAGTTGTTGTATGAGCAGTGACAAAAGGCTTTCAATGATCTAAAGGCTTATCAACAATGTATGTCTAGGAACTATAATCATAGAGTCAAGCCTTGTGTCTTTTAGGTTGGTTATCTTATGCTCAAAGAGAACCCCCAAAATCAACAAGATCAAGAAAAGAAGGGAAAATTTGAGCCCAACTAGTTAGGTCCCTATGTTATTATGGTTGCTTATGGTTCAGGGGCCTATCAACTATTTACACATGAAGATGAGTTGCCAGATGACCCAATCAATAGTATGCATCATCATAATTTTTATACTTAAGCCTTTCTACAAACCTAAGGCAAGGGGTAAAAATACCAAAAAACAAAAAAATATGGAAAAATATAAAAAATACAGAAAAAAAATCAAGTACAAACAATTCATATCATCAGAAAAAGTGCAATAAAAGAAAGTAGTGAAAACTTGGTGACAAGCGCTACTTGTGATAAATCAACCCTTCTATCTATTTGGATTATAGGTTCTCATCCATAACCGTAATTATTATAAATACCCATAATAAAATCTCTTCAATAGCCATTTTTCTATTTATATACTTGTACCTATTCATAATAATGATAATCCTACTCATATCTTATCCATAGCCTATCCTTTTCCCAATGTGTATATCCTACCAATAAAATCCTACCATGCCTTGTGAGTTAGTGTTTTCATGCACCTATCTTATCCATTCCATAATAAACTCTCATCCACCTATCCACATTTCTTACATCCATAATAAATCAATCATTTGTAGACCAAAGGAAAACCCTTGACGTGGTTACAAAATGGAATCTTGAATGTCACACTTAAGAGGATAAAAATTTAGATTTTGATATATATTATTAGACAACAAGCATCATAATAGCGAGATTTACAACAAAATAGTGACATGAATCATTGAACATTGACATGGAACAAAAAAATGACTATTTACATTAGAAACACCAAACATGGATGATCATATCTGTTTAAATAAGAAAACATATCTATGGCATAGAAGGTTCAATGTTTGTGTTTTTTTTTTCTCTTTTGTTTGTTGATGCAAGGGATACTTAGGTGGTCTTGGTCTCATTATACCTCGACGCTTAGATTAACTTGCTAAATCAAAATCCATGTAAGAAACTCAAGTCATACTAGTTTAATTATACCTAGGTGCTTGTATTTTCTTATAATATTTTTAAAAGCTCAATGGTGGAAAAGCGCTATCATAATATGCTTAAAAAGATGATTATTTAAGCATTTAGATAGAAATTGTATTTCATTATTATCCATTATTGAAATTTCATTGAACATCATTCATAAGGCTATTCTTTCATCATGTTATATGATCAATGGTTGTTATGTGAATTAATTGATTGAGTATTCTTGGACAAACTAAAGAAAAATTGCATCATTTTCATCATTTAGATTCATTCATATTCATCCATTTTTAAATTTTTTTTTTAAAACCCAGTGGTATCCCCGCAACCCAGCCCAGCGTCTCCCCTCGCCTTACCTTGGTCTTATGGATGCCAAGTTGGGGTTAAAGGAAAGGCGAGTTGAGGCGAGACTAGTCCATTGGACGTGCGGAGGCCACTCGCAAGCCCCAAATACCAACATGATAGATTTATCCATTGTTAATATCATCAAATTATCATGTACATAATCATAATTAAAATGTATATATAACATTATAGATATATCCATCATGTATCCATTTTATCATCCATCAAATAATTTTTCATATCCATACATTAATATATCATTTAGATATTCCATATGTATATAGCATCAATAAGTCACATCGTACATTATTCATCAATAAGAATATCATAACCATTACATTTCTAAAAACATCATCACATACATAAGCATCTGAATAGAACATTAAATAGACATCATTTCACATTATAAAACATCATAGGCATGAATAGGAATCATTATAAGCATGTAACTATAGAAATACTAAGAATTCATTATGCATATAGTCAATTAGAGTACATCATTATAGATAAAAATTATCAACATCATATGACATCATGAGTAGGATAATTATTATAGATGAGCATATAGGAAATCAAAACATCATACCATCATAAATCATTATATTAGTGTCCATAATCATGGTAGAATAAAATGCCATCATCTAGATCATCATAAACATCATCATAAGTATCATCATAGTAATCATCATAAAACATATGAATGGAAAAATCAAATAAAAACACATATAGGGTCCAATATCAATCTGCATATCATCATTAAATCATAAAAATGTCCAAGTATACAATGATATCAAAATCAGAAATGTCTAGTCAGATATAGTACATCAAAATCACAATCAAGACTCAAATCAAGTGGCACTACCTCAAGAAGGTGTGGGTTTAGGTTGATCAACTCCACTCACCCCTCTTGCTCCAGATGGCCCTCCTCCTAGATCACCTTGAGGAGGTCCCATAATCCCTATGTTAGACTTGTGTGAATATTGTCAGTTTTGTCATTGATGTCAAACCAATTATTCAGTTTGGTCTGAATGGTGTATGAAAATTGTATGTGCAGATGATGTATGCAGATTTGGTATTATTGGGATATAGTGCAGGAAAGTGTAGATGATCTATTGGAGTCACTTTCGAAAGGCCTTCATATTTTGATTTATGCTTTTGTGGTCTCAGTATTTGTTATTTGTTTCAGAATTAGCTATTTCAACATAGATAAAAATTATCAACATCATACGACATCATGAGTAGGATAATTATTATAGATGAGCATATAGGAAATCATAACATCATAAATCATCATATTAGTGTCCATAATCATGGTAGAATAAAATGCCATCATCTTGATCATCATAAACATCATCATAAATATCATCATAGGAATCATCATAAAACATATGATTGGAAAAATCAAATAAAAACACATGTAGGGTCCAATCTCCATCTGCATATCATCATTAAATCATAAAAATGTCCAAGTATACAATGATATCAAAATCATAAATGTCTAGTCAAATATAGTACATCAGAATCACAATCAAGTCTCAAATCAAGTGACACTACCTCAAGAAGGTGCGGGTTTAGGTTGATCAACTCCACTCGCCCCTCTTGCTCTAGATGGCCCTCTAGCTAGATCACCTTGAGGAGGTCTCATAATCCCTACGTTAGACTTGTGTGAATATTGTTAGTTTTGTCATTGATGTCAAACTAGTTATTTAGTTTGGTCCGAATGGTGTATGAAAATGGTATGTGCAGATGATGTATGCAGTTTTGGTATTATTGGGATATAGTGCAGGAAACTGTAGATGATCTGTTGGAGTCACTTTCAAAAGACCTTCATCTTTTGATTTATGCTTATTGTGGTCTCAATATCTGTTATTTGTTTTGGTATTAGCTATTTCAGTTATTACAATTGTATCTTTCATGTTTTGTGGTTAGGTATCTATGGTATGTGTAGTACTTGTGTTTTTTTATTTTGGAGTTGCTAGGCCTAGATCTTTGTGGTTTTGGGTCAATATTTATTGGTCTGATTGACCCCTCTTTTATTCTGGTAATTAAGGTATATTCATTGGTTAATGAATTGTGTAAAGCAAGCATTTAGATATCTTGCATAGGCTAACTCAATTATCATATTTTTGGTTAAGGCTTTATTGGATAACGTGTTGATCTGAGCAGCATATTACTTGTTCTTGGTGGACATATTATCCCGACATGTAAGGTTTTTTCTACATATATAGAACTGTATGAATGCATGGATGAGTAATAAGATATGAGTGGTAAGTAGTATATGAAGTGCGAGTTATAGAAAACCAAGTCGTTGGAGTAGAATTAGAGTGCATAACAGTGTTGTAGTAATCCTTCACCAGATCTGCTATAGGTGTTTGTGGATAGTAGTCCAAAGATATTTTACAAGATCTTCTATAGTTTTTTTGTTTTGCGATCTAAGCTTAACAGGGAACTTATTTCATGCAATTGGAGATGCAACTTTCTTTAGTTCATTTATTATTTTTGCAATGAGCATTCTGATAGTAAGTCGGCTTTGTAATCTTGCAGTGAGCATTTTGATAGTGAGCCAACTGACAATGAGCCACCCATTTTATAAACACCATTTAACTAGTTATATTATCCTGAGAGTTAACACTCTGTGATTTTTCCCATTTGGATTTTCCACGTATAAAATATAGTGTTCCATTTGTGGTTGTGTTTTCATATTTATTCTACATTTTTTGTGTTATGTTTGATTTGCTTAATTGGTGGTATTTGGTACATTTTAAAAAGGTCTTAATTTTTGGAGAAATTTTTTAATTGGTGAGAATACTGATCCCTGTCCCACTCCGTCTCAATATTTTGGTCCTTTCAACTAATGCAATAATTGGTATAAGATCCTTGGTCCCCTTCTTGAAGGCTTAAACTCTTGAGGGAGATCCTTGTTAGTTAAATCATGGCACCTATGTGTATGACAAGAAAATTTTAGTTTGATGAAGACTTGTAGATAGTTCTTGAAGATCCTCAAATTGTTGAATCATAGAATGAGGAGTTGAAAGCAAATGTGAAAGTAGTAAATGAATGTGTGTGCGGAAGATAACAAAGAAAAACTAAAAATTCAAGCTAAGGCATATGAAAGTTAACAATCAGTTGAAGTAGGCGAATGAGAGTGTTCAAGATCGAATGCAAAATATTGAGGAGAAGAATAAGATAGAGAAAACCATGGAAGAATAAATCAAGCTAAAGACTAAAGAATGTGAGAAGCTAGAGGAAGAAGTGAAGAAGCTAAAGTCGGAGAATAAGGTTCTTGATAGTAGTAAGCTTTTGGAAGAATTAAAAAAAATCCAAAAAGCTCATTTGGATAGGACTGGACTTGGATTTCAATCTGGGGAATGTT
Source organism: Cryptomeria japonica (assembly GCF_030272615.1). Lineage (NCBI taxonomy): Eukaryota > Viridiplantae > Streptophyta > Pinopsida > Cupressales > Cupressaceae > Cryptomeria > Cryptomeria japonica. The sequence continues at coordinate 142,229 of NW_026729115.1, forward strand.
CAAATTAGGTTGACAAAGAAAAAGGTAAAGAGGTTAAGACAAAAGCAGAGAAGAAATCAAAAGATGTAAGCAAGATCCAAAACCAGAGTACTAATGGAAAAAAGTCATGGGTTCGCCAATCGAATGCACAAAGGTACCCATCATTTAACAACTATTATTTTTAATGCAATAAATTTGTTCGTAAGGCTACAAGCTATAGAAGTATTCAGTGTTATAACTGCAAGAGGTTTGGTCATAAAGAAAATCACTATAAAAATCATAATCCAGCTAGAGAAAACTAATTTCATGGATATTGTCATATATGAAATGGTTATGGTCACAAAGATAATCAGTGCAGATCAAGAACTGTTCTGGAAAAATTCCTTAAATAAGAACATTAGTTGTTACAAGTGCAAGCAATGTAGACACTATGCTAATAAGGGAAAAAATGGAAATATGGAGAGATTTGCTAAGAAAAATATAATGAAGGATAATTAATCAAAGAAAAAGGAATTTTTGTTTTGAAGAAAGAATGAAGTGGGTAATGAAAGCAAGTATAGTGTATCAGAATCTAGTGCAAGCACCTCTTCCTTTGGTGTCTAAGCACATTGCTTCAGCTCAAAGGGAAAATTTGAAAGAAAAATTTGTGAAAATATCCCAAATTTGCTAAACCATGAGACTACCATATTTTATAATCTCTTTTGGAATAGAACATTCTAAATTGGGTGTCTCATTCCCAAATAGGCATGTGTCCTTAGGGACACATTTCATTTACTTACATGACACATTCCCTTCTTAGGGACACTTATCTTCCTCTCATCCCTCTCCAGCTCTCCCTTTAGCCTATTTACATCTCCCATTTTCCTTCCTTATTCTTCCACTTTTCATTTTCATACCTCCATAATGCATAATTGTTCATCCATTTCCATTTTCATAACCTCATATTGCAAAAATATTTTCTCATCTTTTACTCATCCACATGCATTTAGCATAGCATTTAAAATCACATCTTTCTTAGTTTCCATCTTGCATTCACTACCATGGAGCAAAATCGGGTATCTACCATTCAATAGGAACACATCAAATCAAGGGACAATCAAATCAAAGGATAAATCTAGAGTTCTCATTTTAATTTCTATTAGGTTGTTTATCTAATTTTCCCTCTTAATCGTCCTAGTCTTGAGTGTTTGAATGGATTTTGTGTAGTTAGATTGTTAAATAGCTTTAATTTCATTTGCACATTTTCACTCAGACAATTTTATTTTAATAATAAAAAATATTTTTTCTTATCAAATAAGTTTTAAAAGATATTTATTTAATTTTAAATTTTCCTACATTTCGTTGTGAGATCATTTATTTCTTTATTGGTAGATATTCTAGGAATTCATGGCAGTGGAGTGCAGTGTGTGGCATTTACAATGCAGACCTACAATGCAAGATCTAGAAAGTTGTGAGATAAAGGTACATCACTACAAAATAAGTTTGGATAATATATCTTTATAAGATTGGACATATTAGATAGAAATAAATTAAGTATATTTTTGAAAAAAAAAAAGCAATTTTCTACTATTTGTGTGCAATGTGAACCAATAAAAACAAAGAAAAATGATTTTTATAATTATTTAATTTAAAAAATTGATTAAGAATATAGAATAATTTTAAAATTTTGTAATTCTATATGATGATTGGATAAATAAGTGGAAACAATTCAATGCAAAACCCTTCATAATAAGACACACCTAGATTTACATTGAGTGATCCTAAAGTATTTAAAAAATCTTTCGTTTGCTAGGTAGTCTATCCCACACTTCCATATAATGTGTAAGCTTAAATATAATACTTAAGATTTTAAGTACTTATCAGTATAATAAACCAGGAAAAAGCATTATGGCATTAATAAGGGTAAATCCCATTTTTAACATAGGTGTCTTTAATAAAGTTGAACCTAAGGTTGTTCAAATATCATAGTAAAAGATATTAAGGAACTTGCGTACCTTTCAAATTGAATGAGGAATTAAAGGAGGTAAAATGAATGGTGGAAAAATAGGCACTAAGACAAGTTGACCCCATTAAAAAAAATGCTCCTCGACTCTTCTCCTTCTAAGGGAACACTTTGATATTAATTATTTTTGAAAGAAATCAATCCTCGTATCTAGATAGAGAATTATCATTCAATATAGAAATTTCTATTATATTATTGGTAATTTTATTCCACAACATTTAAGACAATTAAATTTATAATTAAGATTTATTCTGAAGAAATTTATTTTTATGTTTATATAGATCAGCACCACACAATATAAAAATTTGTAATATTATTTTTCAAAACTATAGGGTGTACACCATCTACTATAAAAATTAAGGAAGGGCAAACATTTATTTATAAATAATATTTTAGATTGTTAAGTTCAAAGACAGAATTGATTACACAATTTTACCTAGAGATTCATTATTATACCTCCCTCTCTTTTTCCTTTAAAGAAATCAATGTGAACTTATGCCCATCATTTTGAATAGTAAGTAGCATTCTTCTACAGTCATGAATAGCTCCTCTATCATAATGCCAAGGCTTTCCCAACAAGACATGACAGACACTCATAGATACAATATCACATAGAAATTCATCTCTAAAAGCCCCAATGTTGAAACTTACCAAACACTTTTCCTTTACCTCTATCTTTTGATCATCTTGTAGCCAACTCACCTCATAAGGAAAAGGATTCTTAAGCCTCTTCAATCCAAGCTTCACAACCATCTTCTCATATACTAAATTATCAATACTCCCACTATTTACAATGACCTTGCATCACTTACCACGTAATTTGCATACAGTCTAGAAAATACTCTTCCTCTGAGTAGATCCGGTATCCTTTCTTCTGAACATAATGGATTCTCCTTGCTCTAGTGCAAAGTCAAATCTGGTACCATCTGGTTCCTCACTTGCCACACAACTTTTTGACATTCCTTGCTTACATTTATAGAATCTATGTCTGGTTTCTCCACACTTGAAACATTTGCCAGGAAATTATCTACCGGTACTGCTGATACCTTTCCTTGGTGTCTTTTGTTCCAGTTCTTTGCTCCACTTAGGTTTTGACTCCTCTTCTTCAACGGGTTTCTTCATACTGTTAAGCTTCTTCAACTATGGAAACCTTCAACATACTCATCTCATCTCAATGTTAAAAGCAAGTTCATTGATGTACCTCACCACCTTTTCTCTATTGATCTCTCTATGTCCAGATCTCATCACAACCATGTATAATTCCTCAGTATATTCCTTCACAATCATGTTTCTCTGTTTTGGGTTCTACAACTTCTTGAACAATTCCAATTCATAGTCTCCCGGTATGAACTTGGTCTTCAATCTTGCAACCATCTATCTCCACCGGGTGATCTTTAAATCATCATTCTCCACTCAAGGTATTCCTCCAACTCTCAGATCCAATCGATTAGATCCTCCGAGTTCAGCATTGTGAAAAATTTAGAAACCTCAACTTTATGAACTTTATGAACTTTACTTGCTTGTGCCACTTCTCTTAGGAATCTTTCCTCTCTTTCATCTTCTAGTACTTTAGCTTCCTCAAGCTCTTCGCTGACTTCGTCATATTCATCCTCAGAATCAGGGTTTCTCTCCAAACCATCCTAGGTATTTGAAATCTTATTCCTTAATTCAATCTTGAAGTCTTCCCTCATTTTCTCCACCCTTTGGGGGCTTGTCCTCCTTGGTGGCATCTCTTCTTCCACTCCATTGAACTGCCTCAAACCAACAATCTGACTATTGGTTTCAATTGCCTGCCCTCAGTGACCTATTGAACACACACACAACCTGCCTCCAATTGGTGATCTATCCACCTCAAGGAATCTGTCAATGTTTACAAATAATTCTTCCACTAGCCAGTCCATAACTAGCTCTGATACCACTTGGTGTAGCCATAACTAGGAAAAACCCTCAAAAGAGTCAACCAACTTATGTAGCAAGAGAGACACAACAAACACAACAAGAAAATATAATAATTTCACATAAATAGATCATTTAAAGCCTTAGAGCTTCTGGCCATCATCCGTGTATCATCATATTATCATCAAAGAACATTTGGTAATTAACCAGTTACATGCAGGCTTCAAGCTAGATACAATCCAATCGGGACTATAAGAATCAACCGGATCACAACGTGCAAATATCAATCCTTATTCTAAGTTTTACTTTCTCTTCCCCCTAGAAATGGTACATAACATCATATTTATACTCACTGGAACATGAAACATTCACCAATACAAGAAAATGAAACATGTAATTAGGTCAACCCTAAGAATTAGGTAAATCTTTCTAGAAAATAACAACCAAGTGATGTGGTTCAGTAGGAAGGTCGGCCACACACCAAAGAGCATCGAACAAGGCCCAAGATTGTTCCACATGCCAAAAATCATGTCGGTAATGAAGAAAAACCAATGGGTAAGAACAAAAACTATCTCAGAACCCAGAAACACTCAATCAGAAGCCATATCTATCTGGAAAAGAACCCAAATAAACTGAAAATATTGAATCAAGCACATGAAACCATCTAGAAAATAAAAAATAAGATCTGCCACGAAGTACAAGCAACTCTCGGTAGCAACCAGTAAGAACACAAAAAACTGCACAAAGAACTAAATAAGAACAAAATTGAAAGGAAATATTTTTGGTTGATGCCAGATTGCTCATCGACCAAGGATGCTCCTGCATCACTTTAACTTTAGGTTCTAAATCATGTCTCTCTTTTTTCCTTTTATTTCCTTTTAGAGGTCTTCTTCTCAATTTTTATAGTCTTAATAAGGGTTCCAGGCAAACTCAATATTACCAATGGTAGGATAAACACAAATCTTATCCTTGTTTAACCAAATGCCTCAAAAACTCTCTGCAAAACAACATCCTTAAATAGTCTATCCATTCTTTTATCATGTCCTTTCTGAATTTTCTCTTCCCCCATCCTTTCTTCAATTTCTTCCACTATACCAAAACTAAACTTCCTCTTCATAAATGTCATAACGAAGCTCAAAATCCATATTATTTTGGGTTCTACTGCTAGAATATAAAAGTTGTCCCTACTTACTAGAAACGTGACTGCGTCTTTGTATTTCCAAACCACAAATGGAGGAAATCTTTGTACCTTTTGCATTGTGTCATATTTTTTTAACATGCTAGAGAATATGCTATTCTATGCCTTGTTATCTATTTTGAACTCTATAATGTTTTCTTTGATTTGTAATTCAATAGGAGATGAACTTCCCTAAACACAATTATCTTTTTCCTAAAGTTCATTCATAAACATGAAATTTAAAAAAATAATCAAGGAGCCATATTTGAATTCATATTTACTCACCTTGGTCCTTTTAAGATTAACTAGTAGCTACTACCTCATCATCTCACTGAAGTAAAAATTCTCCTCAACAACTACAATTTGATGTTCAATATGAATTTCAATTGTGTTCCTTTAATACATACTTACTCACCTTAGTCCATTTAAGATTATCTAGTATAAACAAGGACATGGATAACCGATGGAGATAGGAAACCACCCGACCATGTGGAACCTGAAGTCCCACCCCCCATGCTAGGAGATAGACATATGGCCCTCAAAAAAGTAGGGAGCCAAAGGAGGGAAACTACCTATACCCATGGGTTAACATACAAGGGAACTCAAGGATACAATTTACACAAGGGCCATTTTAGGAACTTACTAGCAAACTCACAAGGGTAGAACACTATACTTACCTAATGGTTCTATACAAGTGACATAGGTGTAAGACATCAAAATGCATCAAAATATGATTCATAATAGTCCATATATACCCATGAATAGTAACAACATCACATATACAAGTAATCCAATCCAAGTCCATTTTTAGGTACACATTCCATCTTGAATCCATCCAAAAAACAACTCAAAGCATCAAGAGGTCATAAAATACCTCACAAGACATCAATAACATTTATCACATAAATAAAATAGGTCCATATACATTCTTTAAACAACATCATAAACTAAAAATTCAAGTAATCACCTCCTAACCTCATAAAACTCATCACAATTTTATGAAACTGGAGGGAAACAATAATAAAACCATATAGAACCAAATTATACTCGAAAAACCCTCCATAAACAATAATTATAGATGCAAAAGGGAAACGATCTCATTTAATGAGTTTTCCAAACATATCTCCAAAACCAACCGTTAAAAATATCAAAATGGAGGAAGGCAAAAGGAACATCCATAAGCCAATCAAAGCAAAACAATGTCATCATTTAAAAAAAAAATGAATACACAAAAAATGACATGAAAATACCTCAAAAATATTCCATTCCAATATCATTTGAATGAAGGATAAAAAGTTCAAAAAAAACCCGTCTCAAATGAGGAGAAATGAAGGAAAGACACTTGCCCTTCTCAAGGATAGTTGTCTTCCTCTCATCCCTCTCCATCCCTCCCTTTAGCCTATTTAAACCTCCCATTTTCCTTCCTTATTCATCCACTTTTCATTTTCATACCTCCATAATGCATAATTATTCATCCATTTCCATTTTCATAACCTCATATTTCATAAATATTTTCTCATCTTTTACTCATCCACATCCATTTAGCATAGCATTTTGAATCACATATTTCTTAGTTTACACCTTTCATTCACTATCATGGAGCATAGTCGAGTATCTACCATTCAACAAGCACACATCAAATGAAGGGACAATCAAATCAAAGGATAAATCTAGAGCCTTCGTTTTAATTTCTATTAGGTTGTTTAACTAATTTTCCTTCTTAATTGTCCTAGTCTTGAGTGTCCGAATGGATTTTGTGTAGTTAGATTGTTAAATAGCTTTAATTTCATTCACACATTTTTTATTTTAATAATACAAAATATAGATTCTTATCCAATAATTTTTTAAATATATTTATTTAATTTAAAATCTTTCTAAATTTCGTTGTGAGATCATTTATTCCTTTGTTGATAGAAATTCTAGGAATTCATGGCAGTGGAGTGCGGGGTGTGGCATTTACAATCGAAGATCTAGAAAGTTGTGAGATAAAGGTACATCACTACAAAATACGGTTGGATAATATATCTTTATAAGATTGGACATATCAAATAGAAATAAATTAAGTATATTTAAAAAACAAATAATAATTTTCTACTTAAATTGTGTGTAATATGAACCAATAAAAACAAAGAAAAATGGTTTTTATAATTATTTAATTTAAAAAATAGATTCAGACAATAAATTTTTTTGTTAAAAGTTTGTAATTCTATATGATGATTGACTAAATAAGTGGAAACAATTGAATGCAAAACACTTCTTAATAAGTTTGTATTTAAAAAATATTTCATTCGCTGGGTAGTCTATCCCACACTTCCATATAATCTGTAGGCTTAAATATGATACTTAAGATTTTAAGTACTTATCCCTATAATAAACCACGAAAAAACATTATGGCATTAATAAGGGTAAATGCCATTTTTAACATAGGTGCCTTTAATAAAGTCGGACCTAAGGTTGTTCAAATATCATAGTAAAATATATTAAGGAAGTTGCGTACCTTTCAAATTGAATGAGGAATTAAAGGAGGTAAAATGAATGGTCGAAGAATAGGCACTAAGACAAGTTGAGCCCTTTAAAAAAAGCGCTCCTCGACTCTTCTCCTTCTAACTAGATTTTTTTACATTCTTTAACTAATGAAATGATTTTGTTACAGAGTGGGAACATTGATATTAATTATTTTTTAAAGAAATCAATCATTGTATCTAGATGGACAATTATCATACGATATAGAAATTTCTATTATATTAGTGGTAATTTTATTCCACAACATTTAAGAAAATTAAATTTATAATCAAAATTTATTCAAAAGAAATTTATTTTTATGTTTATATAGATCAGTACCACACAATATATAAATTTCTAATATTATTTTTCTAAACTATAGGGTGTACACCATCTACTATAAAAAATAAGGGCAAACATTTATTTATAAATAATATTTAAGATTGTTAAATTAATAGACATAATTGATTACACAATTTTACCAAGAGATTCATTATTATACCTAGATAGATCGTCATTAGATAATGAAGAAAGTTTTAATATGTTGGTGGGCTAAGTGCATAGAAATGGGGTTAATAAAGAACGCAAATGTCCACCTTGTTATTAAAAACAACAAAGTCTATCTTTTAAAAATTAAAATAAAAAATTACTTCAATTCTAAAAAAATCTTAAAATAATTAAATAATAATGACTAAAAAATGTTATTTGTATTCAATGATTTTGAAAAGACAAAGGAAAATTTTTGGTTGCACATTCTTTCTTATAATTTTAAAAATAAAACATACATAAAATGATTATGATGTTGCTATCATGATACAATTTATTGATATACAATTATTCATTCTCTGACTCAAAAATCACACATGAAAATATTATTTGACATTTTGAATAAATTCTTTATACTTATCAATTCATAAAATAATTAAAAATAAAACACTCCTTGAAAAGTTGGGATATTGCTATTAGGATCAATCTATTGATAAAGAAGTCATTGATTGTTTGATTCAAAAATTTCACATGATATCAAATTTGCCACCTTCAATAAAAATCCTTATATTTATCAATACATGAAAGAATTATGATGTTGTTATCTATTATGATCCAGTTTATTGACCTAGAAATTTGTTAATCTAAAACAAGAGATGCAAAGCATCAAGTTATTGCAATTGGCGCGGTGAGTTTAGACTAGATAAAATTAGAGATAAAGATAAATAGGAAGAAGTAAAGAAATATATAATCACCATTACAATAAATACTATCAAAATATTGAATTGTTTTTAAGATAATATATAATTGCTTTATTTTTAAATTTTGATTTAAATTTAATAATTTTTTTGGGAAAAACAACTATATGTATTTTTGTAAACTATTTATACAATAAACTTCACACAATATAATGCATTAAACAATGAATATTACATGATTAATTCTAAAGGCTCCCTTATGTTCAATCATAGAACCATTTTTAAAGCCTAAAGCAAAAACAGAAACATGATAATTACCTATTAATAAAGGCTTTTATTTTTTACCTTCAATTTGACAACCTTTAGATATCAAAATGTTAATATTTAATAAAAGCATAACTTCAAAATAAGTAAAGAACAAAAAAAAATTAAACTATAACTTTTAGATAAATTTATAAATAAATTTTTTTAAATTATATAATTAATCAAACATATTTAAAATTAAAAAAAATTAAAAATAAATCTGTTATTGCATAATTAGAATTTATCAACAAGCATCTTAAAAAGTAAAATGAAGAAAATAAAAGAATTTAAAATTAAATAATATTATATTTTAATCACACATATTTATATATATATATATATATATATATATATATATATATATATATATATATATATATATATATTAAGCATTCTAAAATTCGTTTTAAAAAAATTGATTAACTTAATAACCTACTTTCCCTTTAGATTTATAATTGGCAGTATGTGTGTTTAATAAATTTAATACTTGCTCTTACATTTAAAAGTAGTTGATCATAATGATTTGTTATGTATAAGCCATGGAATCCGAAGTGTCAGTTGTATCTTAATATAGGACGCATATATTCTGGTTCCAAAATACCAGTATGGATTGACTAACACGCGTGTTACTCGCACGCTTTACATCCTCGATTTTGTAATTAACAACTGCAATTGACTAATCTGTCCCAAACACGTTGTACGAAAGGTCCGTTTTGGAGCCAGAATAGACGCAGCCCTTAATATATATGTACGATGAAATCCACTAATACCAATACAGTATTAAATCTCTAGTGCAAACAACCATTGGGTTTGATTTTTTTTGTACGAATGGTTATTGTATTTAAATTGAATCAAATACATAAAGTTGTAAAAAAATAAATTTATAATTGATTTAGTACATTGGTCATATCAATATCATTAATGAAGAGATAAATATGTTATTTTATGGAAAAAAAAATAAAAATTCTACCTACTATTTTTTGTCTGAGCCAATAGAAATAAAAAAAATGATATTTTAAAAATGATATTTTTTGTCTGAGCCAATAGAAATAAAATAAATCTTTCTTTGAAATTATTGGCATGCAATACACAAAAGTAGTCTTAGGTTGAAATTAATGGCATACCAGCCAAATGGAATGTCCAGGGTTGGTGACCGACTCAAGGAGTCTTACGTTAAAAGTAGTTGCATGGTATCTAATTAAAAAATTCAAGTGTCCGTGATCATTTATAATTTGAGTTAATTGAAATTACGATTAAGAGAAGTGAAACTATTTAAGAGGAATCAGATCGATTTCAATTTCAAGTCTATACGAGGGGTTAGATCAACTAGTGAGTATGGAGATTCTCTTCTGTCTCATTTCATGCCTGCTGCTTTTCACAAATCATAATGACCTCCACTGTTCAGCGGTGGCAACGCAGAAATTGGGTGAGTGCATTCTTTCAGTATTTCATTTCAAATTTCAATGTTTTATATGAAGGATGCGTATAAAAATTACAATGCTTTTTAAGTTTGGTATGTAATATAGTAATGTGAGTTGTTTTGTGTTTGGCGTTTGCAGAATACCCATATCCTTTTATGACATTTGACGCTGAAAAGGCAGCTGCAAGAACATATGATTACATTGTGATTGGAGGAGGCACAGCAGGGTGTCCTCTCGCTGCAACTCTGTCACAGCACTATTCTGTTCTTTTAGTGGAAAGAGGAGATTCCCCTTATGGAAATCCTGACACTGCAGACAATAAAGGCGTATTCAAGGCTTCGGAGGATCCCAACGAGTTGCCTTATGTCATGCAAGGATTTGTCTCAGAGGAGGGAGTGCGGTCGGTAAGGGGAAGAGTCCTGGGAGGTGGATCAGCCATTAACGCTGGTTTCTACAGCAGGGCAAGTTCAGAATTCATTCGAGAGATGGAGTGGGATGAGAAACTTGTGAATGAGTCGTACGAATGGGTGGAGAAGTTGATGGCCTTCAAACCAGACAAGCTTTTCCGTTGGAATTCTGCTGTGAAGGATGCACTTTTGGAATCTGGAGTGCTTCCTTACAATGGGTATACTCTGGATCATTTGGAGGGAACCAAGTTCAGTGCTTCGACCTTTGACAACGAGGGAAGGAGACACACAGCTGCAGATCTTCTGCAATATGCAAATCCAGATAACATTGTGGTTCTTCTGAATGCTACAGCCACCAGAGTCCTCTTTGACTCGTCGTCAGGTACGCTTGCACTTTCACTTTCGTGCTTTCCTTTTTTCAGTATTGGCGTGAGCCCCTCTTTCCCTAAATATTAATCAAATCAGTTTAATGGTTTTAGATATACCTATATTTTGAAAAGAATAATAATTTTATATTGTTAAAAATGTATTAATTAGAATAATAATTCTCTTCACATATAGTTTTAACAATATAATTATATTGTTTGTATTTTTCTTATTTTTTCATTTTTTTTATTTATTCAACTTTACCATTTTCTAAAATTAAATTAAATCTATGCTATTATGACAATATTTTAAGTTACATTAGAATATTAATATTGTCTATAAAACAATGTTGCAGGAATACGGAAGGCTAATGGTGTTGAGTTGATGACTAGCATTGATAATCTCTTATATCAAGTATTTATCAACTATTTGTCAAAATGGAGTGAAGTAATTTTATCAGCGGGAAGTATAGGTAGCCCTCAACTTCTTTTATTAAGTGGAATTGGCCCATTAGAACAACTTGATGAATTGAACATTACTGTATTGTTAGATCTAAACTCAGTAGGGAAAATGATTCAAGATCCCCCATGTACAAGAATCATTTTGAAATCTGCTAAGGCACTTGAATTTGAAACACCACAAGTAGTGGGTATAATAGACAATTCCCATGTCTACATTTGGGGTGGTAGCTATTTTCAGCAAAAAAACTCTATAGATGATCAATATATAGGAGCTATCTTCAGCAAGGTGGCATTTCCCTTATCAAGGGGTGAGCTTCGACTTAGTAGCAAAAATGCCAAAGATAATCCATTTGTAAGATATAATTACTTTTCTCATCCATTTGATGTACAAGAATGTATTCTTGCTATGAAGGTATTGTCAAATATTACCATGACAACTTCTATCCAAGAATTTGCATTTAATACTGGAATTCAATTCATAGGGTCCAAATTGCCGCAAAATATACTGGATAATGATGCCTTGGAAATTTTTTGCAAAGATACCGTAGGAACACTTTGGCATTACCATGGAGGGTGTGAAGTTAATCATGTGATTGACAAAACATTTCAAGTGAAAGGTGTTGATGGTCTAAGGGTTGTGGATAATTCCATTTTCAAGGATACCCCTGGGACAAATCCACAAGCCACTATCATGATGCTTGGAAGGTATTGTTTGTCCTTTTATATTATATTATATAAAAATAATTTAAATTATAATATTATTAACATTTTTTTAATTGCATATGTGTAGGTATGCAAGAATTCGTATCCTTCAAGAGCAGATGAACATTTGTCAATATTAGACCATTTTCAAATATTTTTATAATAAGATGTCACAAACTTATGTTGTTTATTCGCTATTGACATCAAATAGAATGATTTAATTTCTAATAATTTACTTTTCATATAATGTTTATATTCAATTGTGGTTTAATATATATTAATTTACAAAATTACAAAGCAAAGAAAAAATGAGGGAAAACTTTGATGATAATATTTATGCAAAGATATAGATATAATTACTTCAAAGAAATAGGATTTAAAAAAATACTATTTTCTTCTCTAAATTTTTTTGAAATGAATTATTAGACTACTATATTTTATTAAAAATGATAGAATAAAACATTCACATTTACTATAAGTTGTTGAACACTATCGGATGTTGAGAGGGGGGAGATCAACTTACACTTAAAACTTGATCAGATTTAGCATTCATTATTTCTACCATATCCATGAATGTAAATAATTGAAATCACAAAGACAAACATATATAACACCAAGACTTTTACTTGAAAAACACAAAGAGGAAAAAACCATGGTGAGAATCATACTCACAATATATCTTTGAGATTAATTACAATGTTTTCGCTAACTACGAAGTAGCTCATTGCCCCTGAGAGGACTTGCACAACTAAAGATCAAATTTTCAGGGTAAGATAGTAAGCTCATTCAAATACAATGAGATCAAAAGATTCAACTAGAAGAGTACTGCATTAAAATGCGGATTATAGTTTAATACTCATCTGAAACAACCTTTACCACTACTATGCAGCACATCAAGAATGTATTTCTGAACCCTTCTCTACATTAGGAATGCAACATATTCCTCCATGCCACTTCTCAAGACTACCCAAATATGAATGTAGGTAAGAACATCTTCAACATTCGATCACCTAGTCTTCTAAGAGCATGACATATAATAAGGATGTACATCCAAAAATACTATTATATAAATCAAATAATCATCTAAGGTATATCCACCATGTACTAGACTAAAGAGTATGACATATTGTTCAATGAAATAGTCACACATAGTTGAAACACTATACCAGTATATACACTCATAAATCAAAGTTGTAGGAGCATCATTATATACTACTTTAAATGTTTATATATGCTTATCAACATTATAGATATAGCCGCACAACATCTGTATAACCATATATCACTACACCATGTAGAAAATATCATTCAAACCACAAGTTTGACATCAATGATGACATGAAATCCATATTTAGCACAATATCCCCCTTTGACATTGATAGAAAACCTTGAGCCAACATTTATCTCTCCTCTTTTGACATCAAGGACAAAGGGCACATGAAAAATATATAACGTTGTGTTGTCTATATAACTCACCCTATTTATAGGATGTCTTCAACAGTAGAATACCTAAAATAAAATTTCACCCATACTATTACATAAATACACAATCAAAAAAATATATTACCGAAAGTTCATCTAAACATCTTGCATGGTAGGGATTATCATATCTTTATGAATAACCTTCAATTGTGCCCAAGCAAAGCTACAATCAACTCCCACATTATCAAAACTGTGAGCTAGCTCTCCATCTTCAAAATGAGTTGTTGTGCAACTTTACAACTTCCAAACTTAGATACTAATAGAGTCTTTCAAAATTTTTACCATTCCTATGACATGCATATCAACAATATTCCTTAATCTGAAAAAAGTATTTATTTACCTTCTCTTATTGATCTACCAATTGATTTACATTTGTATACTAATTTTCTACTTTTCTAGCATTTTCATTTTCATATTTTTTAAGATCAATAGACTTAAATATCTCTAGAATACGAGCCTCAAGAGTTTTTATATCCTTTTGAATTTTACTTGTGGATTCAAGCTGGGCGTGAAAAAACTTGTATACTTGTCTCACACTATCTACGCTCTACTCAAATGCTGCAATATCGTCCTTTAGATGGTTGTGTGTCTTTGCACACACTTATTCACTCCGTCTTCTATCAACCTCTTCTCTAAGTCACTTGAGGTAGTTGCTTCAAGAATGAAATCGTATCATTACAAAACCTCTAATAGAGTTCACAATTTCTCTTCACCAATTAAGGATTCATCTAATTTAGAATAAAAAACATTCTCTTAGAGAAACTTCAACATATCCTCAATTAGTTCAATTAAATACTTGTTTATAGCTATATGATGAAAGACATCACCAAAGTGAAACATTTAGAGAGATGATAATTTGTTAAATATAATTTTCCTTCTGTTACTAGTACTTATTATGCCTCTAGTGTATCTATCAATTGAAATTTCATCTAGAATTAAAGAAACATGGGAATATTGGAAGCTTCACCTATAGACACTCTTCTTATTGTCTTTTCTTTCTCCTTCAAGATCATTTCTTCTTTCTTCTTTTCTATTGCATGGTCTATTCTTCTGTCTATCTTCTCATTTTCATCTATTTGTTAATGCTTCTCCCTTTTTTTTTATACATCTTTCTTTTTCTTCGTTTCTTCCTTAGGAAATTTCATTGCACTTTGACCAAATTCTTATCAAAATTCACTTGAATATCTAGAATAGTTTCCAGACCACCTACATCAATCTTGTGTTCCTCTATTCCCTTCTTAGGGACAAACATACTGCCACTTGTTTCTCCACTACAAATTCTTGTGTTTTTATCCTCCTTTGGAGAAGACAAAATCTTCACCACTTCTTCTACATCCTCAACTACTATATCATTTGGTTGTTTCACTATTATCTTTAGGTCTTCAATATATCCACCCATAATTTGATTTACCATTTTTTTATTTTTGAACCTTGCACTAAGAATTTATGGAATTTTACTTCTTGCTTCTAGAATAAGTAGGAGCAAAAATTATCAATAGCACTTGCCCTTATGTTATTCTCCTTTTTTACTACATTCTTTCTCTTTTCTATGAAGATTTATATCAAACTTTTGGGTAGTATCTCTTTAATATCACTAATTTTTGTAAAAATAATCAAGTACCTAATCACAACCTTTTCTATTGTTTCTTTATTCACTAGATGAGACTCATCATACATATTTACTATAAACCACAATTATTTATGCATTCATATTCCACTTAGAAGGCTATCCAAATCAAGTGGGTAATAATTTGGACCACCTTTGGGTTTTTCTTCCCTCTTAGTCAGCTTTTGTACTTTCATTTTTATTTCTTTATTCATTCCTATAGGAGTCTCTCCTAGAGAAACCATAGATCTTTTCTTGTTAGCCAAAGGAATTGCATGCTCTTCTTCTTCTTCAATCACCATTTGCTTTGTCTTTATTCTAATCATAATTTTATCTTTCTATGCATCATATTTTGAGATTCACTCAAATTCTTTATGGTGCAATCATAACTGGTAAAAGCACTCAATAGAGTCAACCGACTTATGTAGCAATAGAGCCACAATAATCCAGCCAAGACTCTAAGAATCAAGTGAATCACAACATGTGAATCTCAATCCTTATTCTAGGTTCTACTTTCTCTGCCCCCTACAAATGATACATAACATCATATTTATAGCCACCGGAACACATCCGGGTTGGCCTCATACGATTACATTCACCAATACAGGAAAATGAAACATGTAAGTAGGTCAGCCCTAAGTATTAGGTAAATCTCTCTGGAAAATAACAACCAAGTGATGTGGTTCAGCAAGAAGGTCAGCCACATGCCAAAGAACATCGGACAAGACCCAAGATGGATCCACATGCTAACAATCACCTCACTAATGAAGGAAAGCCAACTGATAAGCACAAGAACTGTCTCAGAACCCATAAATAGTCAATCAATATCTGACTAGAAAAGAACCCAAATGAACTCAAAATATATAATCAACAACATGAAACCATATGGAAACCAAAAATAAGATCCACCACGAAGAACAAGCAACTACTGGTACCAACTTGTAAGAACATAGAAAATAGCACAAATAACTTGTGATGTTGGGAAAATGATGAATAATGGAGATCTAGAGGAAAGCTTTTCTTCCATCTAAGGAGAGGCAAAATTTTCACTTCAGATTTCTCTTTAAACACATTTTCTGGATTACATTGGAAGAGGTAGGAAAATACACAAGATTCAACCTCTATAGAAAGAGATACATTTCTGAGTGATGGTAAGGGAATCCACTCTTCTGACATTGAGATTTGAATTCATTGAATTGTGTACTAATGATCAAGTGTAAAAGTGACAAAGATCTGATTATAACTCAAGATAGAAGAATATAATGAGGTTGTGCACCTGGATCTGGCAATAATCTGTCGAAACAAACTCGCCCTATGAATTTGGGAAAAAGCTGCTTGGACCGTGGCGGGAATGTACATGGTCCTCTGAAAAATCTGCAAAACGGAAAGAGTTTTTTTGCTTCTACAAATGGAGCCCGAATATGAAAGTACAACTATGCACCTGCCACCTACACATAGAAAAGAGAGGGAAAGTTGTTGGGATTGAGGGGTTGCCTTCAAGTCAAACCCCAATTTTTGAATTAACCAAATGATGAAAGAAAGTACTTGCAAGTAAATATAAATGAAAGACTGTAATCTAAATCAACTCAAGGTAGGTTGTAGATAGAATGTAGGTAGTTTTTCTTGTGTGGAATATAATATTAGAATGAATCTCCTCTTCAATGGTTGAATCCTTGACTTGAATGCAACACCTAGCCTTGAATGGAGAGTTGAGAATGCTCAATGCTGGAAAGGAATGGTTGAATGCTCTTGAATGCTTGAATGCACGATCTCATGTATCTATGTTATGCTTCTTGATCTTATGTCAAATGGGAGGGGAGATGCAACTTAAATGCTTGTCAATTAGGGCTAATTGACCAGTTTTTCTTTGTAGACAGACATTAGGGGAGTCTTCCCGTTCAATGTGAAACCTCCAAATCAAATTTAAAAAGGGTCCTTCCCCAAAATGGAGTAGGGGATAGGGGTGTAACACCCCTATCGTAACCTTTTATGCAAGAGAGGATATAGTCTAGTCAGTGTGGAGGGGAAGCAAGATGTTGTTTTCAGGCATCAAGAAATTCTCCAGTTTGTGATCAAGCTTAGGGATTTGAATCACATGCATGAGGACCCTGTTATGGTTGACATTTGCTAGGGTCATAATTTCCTGACACTACATAACTAAATACGAATAAAACTAAAAGGAAATATTTTTGGTTGGTGCAAGATTGCTCATCGACCGATGATGCTCCTCCATCAGACAACCCATGTGAAAAAAGATGTTCCACGAGATGCAACTCATGACCATATAAAAATATTTGGAATGAACATCCGATGCTAATTTATGATCCAAATATGTTTTTTATCTGTGAACCTCTTCTCTAACTCTTTCAGTGCCTCAACCAGCTTCTCTAACCTCTGATTCCATTTGTTTATGTTTCTTTTCTTCAGATCTCCACGTTGGGTTAGCTTTTGCAACTCTGATTTGGTTCTACCATAATACTTTATCTAGTTTGTCATCGTCAACTCTCTGTCACCCGGGTCCATCTGTCTATTGGGTTCAACTGTCAAATGCTTCTGTAAACTTATGTCACCCTCTGATATAATTAATGCAACTAGATCTACCAGATCTTTCTTTAAAATCTTCAACATGACCTCTGCAACCAGTTCTTTCAAACCTTTCGGTATACCCTCTCCTACCAGTTTCTCAGTACTGCAACTTTTCTCAGGACTAAGATTATTCACCTCCATCTCTTTCTCCTTAAAAGAAATCAATGTGAACTTATGGCCATCAATTTCAAGAGTAACTAGGATTCTTCTACATTCATGAATAGCTCCTATATCGTAATGCTAAGGCTTTCCCAACAAGACATGACAGACACTCATAGATACAATATCACATTAAAATTCATCTCTAAAAGTCCTAATGTTTAAACTCACCAAACACTTCTCCTTTATCTCTATCTCTTGATCATCTTCTAGCCAACTCACCTCATAAGGACAAGGATGCTTAAGCCTCTTCAATCTAAGCTTCACAACCATCTTCTAAGATACTAAATTATCAGTACTCCCACTATATACAATGACCTTGCAACACTTACCACCTAATTCGCATACAGTCCGGAAAAGACTCTTCCTCTGAGTAGATTCGATATCCTTTCTTCTGAACATAATAGATTCTCCTTGCTCTGGTGCAAAGTCAGATCCAGTACCACCTGGTTCCTCACTTGCCACAAAACTTATTGACATTCCTTGCTTACATTTTTAGAATCTATGTCCAGTTTCTCCACACTTGAAACATTTGCCAGGAAATTATCTACAGGTACTACTGATACCTTTCCTTGGTGTCTTTTGTTCTAGTTCTTTACTCCACTTAGGTTTTAACTCCTCTTCTTTAATTGGTGTCTTGATACTATGAGTCATCTTGAACTTCTCCTTTTCCTTATTCGGTTGTCTTCTTCTCACCTTCTCCTTAGCCTTCAAAGAATACTGGTTAGCTTCTTCAACTATGGAAACCTTCCACATACTCATCTCATATTGAATGTTCAAAGCAAGTCCATTCATGTACCTCACCACCTTTTGTCTAGCCCTCTCTCTATGTCCAAATATGATCACAACCTTGTATAATTCCTAAGTGTATTGCTTCACAATCATGTTTCTCTGTTTCAAGTTCTGCAACTTCTTGAACAATTCCAATTCATAGTCTCCCGATCTCAATCTTGCAACCATCTGTCTCCCCTAGGTGATCTTTAAATCAAGATTCTCCACACTCTCTTTCTACAATTGTTTCCACCACAAGGTAGCATGCCCATTCAAATTGGTATGTTCCAATTGGACTCTTTGTGGGTCCTTCACATCCTCAAACTCAAAGTATTCCTCCAACTCTCTGATCAAATTGATCAGATCCTCCGGGGTCAGTGTTGTGAAAATTTTGGAAACCTCAACTTTATGAACTTTACTTTCTTGTTCCAATGCTCTTAGGAATCTTTCCTCTCTTTCATCTTCCGATCCTTCAGCTTCCTCAAGCTCTTGAGCAACTTCCTCATATTCATCCTCAAAATCAGGGTTTCTCTACAAACCATCCAAAGCATTTGAGATCTTATTCGTTACTTCAATCTTGAAGTCTTCCATAATTTTCTCTACACTTTGGGAGCTCATCCTCCTCGTCGGCATCTCTTCTTCCATCCACTCTGGTGAACTACCTCAACTCAGCAATCTAACTATCAGTTTCAATTGCCTCCCCTCGATGATCTATTGAACACACACACAACCTGCCTCCAATCGGCAATCTATCCACCTCAATGAATCTGTCAATGTTTATAAACAATTCTTCCACTAGTCAGTCCATAACCAGCTCTGATACCACTTGATGTAGCCATAACTATTAAAAATCATCAAAAGAGTCAACCGACCTATGCAACAATAGAGACACAATGAAAGCAGCAAGAAAATATAATAATTTCACATAAATAGATCATTTAAAGCATTAGATCTTCTGGAAATCATTTGTGTATCATTATATTGTCATCAAAGAACATTTTGTAATTAATTGGTTACATGCAGACTTCAAGCCAGATACAATCCAACCAGGACTCTAAAAATCAACCAGATCACAACATGCAAGTATCAATCATTATTCTAAGTTCTACTTTCTCTTCCCCCTACAAATGATACATAACATCATATTTATACTCACAAGAACATAAAACATTCACCAATACAGGAAAATGAAACATGTAATTAGGTCGGCCCTAAGAATTAGGTAAATCTTTCAGGAAAATAACAACCAAGTGATGTGGTTCAGCAGGAAGGTTGGCCACATGCCAAAGAACATCAAACAAGGCCCAAGATCGAGCCACATGCCAAAAATCACATCGGTAATGAAGGAAAACCAACCGGTAACCACAAGAACTATATGAGAAACCATAAACACTCCATCGAAAGTGAATTCTGACTGGAAAAGAACCCAAATAAACTAAAAAATATTGAATCAAGCACATGAAACCATCTAGAAAATGAAAAATAAGATCTGCCACAAAGAACAAGCAACTCTCGGTACCAACTAGTAAGAACACAAAAAACTGTAGAAAGAACTAAATTAGAACAAAATTGAAAGGAAATATTTTTGGTTGATGCAAGATTGCTCATCGGCCAGGGATGCTCCTACGTCACTTTAACTTAGGTTCTTGATCATCTCTCTCTTGTAGCCTTTTGTTTCTTTTTAGAGGTCTTCTCAATTGTCATAGTCTTAATAGGGGTTCCAGGCAAACCCAATATTACCAATGGTAGGATAGACACAAATCTTATCCTTCTTTAACCAAATGCCTCGAAAACTAGAAAAAACCCTCAAAAGAGTCAAGCGGCTTATGCAACAAGAGAGACACAATGAAAGCAGCAAGAAAACATTACAATTTCACATAAATAGATTATATAAAGCCTTAGAGTTTCTGGCAATCATCCAGTTATCATCATATTATCATCAAAGAACATTCAGTAATTAACCAGTTACATGTAGGATTGAAGCTAGATACAATCCAACCGGGACTCTAAGAATCAACTAGATCACAACATGTGAATCTCAATCCTTATTCTAAGTTTTAATTACTCTGCCCCCAACAAATGATACATAACATCATATTTATACTCGTCAAAACATGAAACATTCACCAATATAGGAAAATGAAACATGTAATTAGGTCAGCCCTAAGAATTAGGTAAATCTTTCTGGAAAATAACAACCAAGTGATGTGGTTCAGCAGGAAGGTTGACCACATGCCAAAGAACATCGAACAAGGCCCAAGATCAATCCACATGCCAAAAATCATGTCGATAAGGAAGGAAAACCAACTGGTAAGCACAAGAACTATCTCAAGACCCAGAAACACTCAAGTGGAAGTGATATCTGACTGGAAAAGAACCCAAATAAACTAAAAATATTGAATCAAGCACATGAAACCATCTACAAACTAAAAAATAAGATCTTCCATGAAGAACAAGCGACTCATGGTACCAACCAGTAAGACCACAAAAAACTGCACAAAGAACTAAATAAGAACAAAATTGAAAGGAAATATTTTTGGTTGATGCAAGATTGCTCATCGAACGGGGATGCTCCTTCATCACTTTAACTTTACGTTCTAGATCATCTCTCTCTTGTAGCCTTTTGTTTCTTTTTAGAGGTCTTCTTCTCAATTGGCATAGTCTTAATAGGGGTTCTAGGAAAACTCAATATTACCAATGGTAGGATAGACACAAATCTTATCCTTCTTTAATCAAATTCCTCAAAAAATCTCTGCAAAAAAACATCCTTAAATAGTTTATCCATTCTTTTATCATGTCCTTTCTCAATTTTCTCTTCTCCTAACCTTTCTTCAATTTCTTCCACTAAAACAAAACTAAACTTCTTCTTCATAAACTTCATAAGGAAGCTCAAAATCCATATTATTTTAGGTTCTACTATGAGAATATTAAAGTTGTCCCTACTTACTAGAAATGTGAATGCATCTTTGTATTTCCAAACCACAAATGAAGGAAATCTCTGTACCTTTTGCATTCTATCATTTTTGTTTTAACCTGCTAGAGAATATTCTATTGTATGCCTTGTTATCTATTTTGAACCCTCTAATGTTTTCTTTGATTTGTACTTCAGTAGGAGATGAACTTCCCTAAACACAATTATGTTTTTCTTGAAGTTCATTCATAAACATGAAAGCTCAAAAAGTAATCTAGGAGCCATATTTGAATTCATATTTACTCACCTTGGTCCTTTTAAGATTATCTAGTAGCTACTACCTCCTCATCTCACTCAAGTACAAATTTTCTTCAACAACCACCATTTGATGTTCAATATGAATTGCAATTATGTTCCTTGAATACATTCTTACTCACCTTGGTCCTTTTAAGATTATCCAGTATGAACAGGAACATGGATACCCGATGGAGATAGGCAACCACCTGACCATGTGGAACCAGAAGTCCCACCCCCCATACTATGAGATAGACATAAGGCCCTCAAAAAAATAAGGAGCCAAAGGAGGGAAACTACCTATACCCAAGGGTTAACATACAAGGGAACTCAAGGATACAATTTAGACAAGGGCCATTTTAGGGACTTACAAGCAAACTCACAATGGTAGAACATTGTACTTAACTAAATGTTCTATACAAGTGACTTAGGTGTACAACATCAAAATGCATCAAAATATGATTCATAATAGTCCATATATACGCATGAATAATAACAACATCACATATACAAGTAATCCAATCCAAGTCCATTTTTAGGTACACATTCCATCTTGAATCCATCCAAAAAACATCTGAAAGCATCAAGAGGTCATAAAAGACCTCACAAGACATCAGTAACCTTTATTACATAAAGAAAATAGATCCATATACATTCTTTAAACAACATCATAAACTAAAAATTCAAGTCTCATAAACAAATTATTTTATTTCCGAGTGCTCAAATCACCCCCTAAGCTCATGAAACACATCACAATTTTATGAAACTGAAGGGAAACAATAATAGAACCATATAGGACCAAATTATACTCGAAAAACCCTCCATAAACAATAATTATAGATGCAAAAGGGAAATTAATTCATTTAATGAGTTTTCCAAACATATCTCAAAAAACAACCCTTAAAAAAATAGAAATGGAGGAAGGCAAAAGGAATATCCATAAGCCAATAAAAGAAAAACAATGTTGTCATTTAAAAAAAAAAATTACACAAAAAATGACATGAAAATACCTCAAAAATATTCCATTCTTATATCATTTGAATGAAAGGATAAAAAGTTCAAAAACATCCGTCTCAAATGGGGAGAAATGAAGGCAAGACACTTGCCCTTCTCAAGGACAGTTGTCTTCCTCTCATCCCTCTCCATCTCTCCCTTTAGACTATTTAAACCTCCCATTTCCCTTCCTTGTTCATCCACTTTTCATTTTTATACCTCCATAATGCATAATTGTTCATCCATTTCCATTTTTATAACTTCATATTGCATAAATATTTTCTCATCTTTTACTCATCCACATCCATTTAGCAGAGCATTTTGAATCACATATTTCTTACTTTACACCTTTCATTCACTATCATGGACCATTGTCGGATATCTACCATTCAGCAAGCACAGATCAAATCAAGGGACCATCAAATCAAAGGATAAATCTAGAGTCTTCATTTTAATTTCTATTAGGTTGTTTATCTAATTTTTTCTTCTTAGTTGTCCTAGTCTTGAGTGTTTGAATAAATTTTATGTACTTAGATTGTTAAATAGGTTTAGTTTCATTCACACATTTTCACTCACACAATTTTATTTTAATAATTAAAAAATATATTTTCTTATTCAATAATTTTAAAAATATATTTATTTAATTTCAAATTTTCCTACATTTCGTCATGAGATCATTTATTCCTTTGTTGATAGACATTCTAGGAATTCATGTTAGTGGAGTGCAGCAGGTGGCATTTACAATGCAAGATCTAGAAAGATGTGAGATAAAGGTACATTAGTTAAAGAATGAAAAAAAATCAAATGGATGAGAAAACTAATTATATCTTACAAATGGATTATCTTTGGGATTTTTGCTACTAAGTCGAAGCTCACCCCTTGATAAGGGAAATGACACCTTGCTGAAGATAGCTCCTATATATTTATCATCTATAGAGGTTTGTTGCTGAAAATAGCTACCACCCCAAATGTAGACATGGGAATTGTCTATTATACCCACTACTTGTGGTGTTTATCAACTATTTGTCAACTATTTGTCTATAAAACAATGTTGCAGGAATATTGAAGGCTAATGGTGTTGAGTTGATAAGTAGTATCGATAATCTCTTATATCAAGTATTTATCAACTATTTGTGACAATGGAGTGAAGTAATTTTATCAGCGAGAATTATGGGTAGCCCTCAACATCTTTTATTACTGTATTGTTAGATATAAACTCAGTATGCAAAATGATTCAAGATCCCCCATGTACAAGAATCATTTTGAAATCCGCTAAGGCACTTGAATTTGAAACACCACAAGTAGTGGGTATAATAGACAATTCCCATGTCTACATTTGGGGTGGTAGCTATTTTCAGCAACAAAACTCTATAGATGATCAATATATAGGAGCTATCTTCAGCCAGGTGACATTTCCCTTATCAAGGGGTGAGCTTCGACTTAGTAGCAAAAATCCCAAAGATAATCCATTTGTAAGATATAATTACTTTTCTCATCCATTTGATGTACAAGAATGTATTCTTGCTATGAAGGTATTGTCAAATATTACCATGACAACTTCTATCCAAGAATTTGCATTTAATAGTGGGCTTCAATTCATAGGGTCAAAATTGCCACAAAATATACTGGATAAAGATGCCTTGGAATTTTTTTGCAAAGATACTGTACGAACACTTTGGCATTACCATGGAGGGTGTGAAGTTAATCACGTGATTGAGAAAACATTTCAAGTGAAAGGTATTGATGGTCTAAGGGTTGTGGATAATTCAATTTTCAAGGATAGCCCTGGGACAAATCCACAAGCCACTACCATGATGCTTGGAAGGCATTTTTTTTTCCTTTTATATTATATTATGTTAAAATAATTTAAATTATAATATTATTAACATTTTATTAGTTGCATATATGTAGGTATGGAGGAATTCTTATCCTTCAAGAGCGGATGAACATTTGTGAATATTAGACCATTTTCAAATATTTTTATAATAAAATGTTACAAACTTATGTTGTTTATTTGTTATTAACATCAAATAGAATGACTTAATTTCTAATAATTTACTTTTCATATAATGTTTATATTCAATTGTTGTTTAATATATATTAATTTATAAAATTACAAAACAAAGAAAAAATGAGGGAAAACTTTGATGATAATATTAATGCAAAGATATAGATATATAATTACTTCAAAGAAATAGAAAGTAAACAAATACTATTTTCTACTTTAGAATTTATTGAAATGAATTATTAGACTCCAATATTTTATTAAAAATGATAGAATAAAACATTCACATTTATTATATGTTGTTGAACACTATCGGATGTTGAGAGGGGGGAGATCAACTTACACTTAAAACTTATCAGATTTAGCATTCATTATATCTACCATATCCATGAATGTAAATAATTGAAATCACAAAGACAAAAATATATAACACCAAGATTTTTACTTGAAAAACCCAAAGAGGAAAATACCATGGTGAGAATAACACTCACTATATATATATGAAATTATTTACAATGTTTAGGCTAACTACGAAGGATCTCATTTTCCCTGAGAGGACTTGCTCAACTAAAGATCAATTTTTCAGGGTAAGATACGTAGGTTCATTCAAATACAATGAGATCAAAAGATTAAACTAGAAGAGTACTGCATTAAAATGTGGATTATAGTTTAATATTCATCTGAAGAAACCTTTACCACTACTATGCAGTACATCAGGAATATATATCTAAACCCTTCTCTACATCAGGAATGCAACACATTCCTCCATGCCACTTATCAAGACTACCCAAATATGAATGTAGGTAAGAACATCTTCAACTTTAGATCACCTTGTCTTCTAAGAGCATGACATATAATGAGGATGTACATCCAAAAATACTATTATATAAATCAAATAATCATCTAAGGTATATCCACCTTGTACTAGACTAAAAGAGTATGACAGATTGTTCACTGAAATAGTCACACATAGTTGAAACACTATAACAGTATTACAATCATCAATCAAAGTTGTAGGAGCATCATTATATACTACTTTAAATTTTTACATATGCTTATCAACATAATACATATATCCACACAACATCTATACAACCATATATCACTACACCATGTAGAAAATATCATTCAAACCATAAGTTTGACATCAATGATGACATGAAAGCCATATTTACAACAATATCCCCCTTTGACATTGATAGAAAACCTTCAGCCAACATTTATCTCTCCCCCTTTGACATCAAGGACAAAGGGCACATGAACAATATATAACACTGTGCTATACATAACTCACCCTATTTATAAGATCTCTTCAATAGTAGAATACCTAAAATAAAATTTCACCCATACTATTACATAAATACATGATCAAAAAAATATCTTACTGAAAGTTAATCTTAGAAACATCTTGCAAGGTAGGGATTATGGTATCTTTACGAATAACCTTCAATTGTGCCCAACCAAAGCTCCAATCAACTCCCACATTATCAAAACATTGAGCTAGCTCTCCATCTTCAAAATGAGTTGTTGTGCAACTTCACAACTTCCAAACTTAGATACTGACAGAGTCTTTAAAAATTTTCACCATTCTTGTGAGATGCATATCAACAATATTCCATTATTTGAAAATATTTATTTACATTCTCCTTCTGATCCACCAATTGATTTACATTTGTATACTAATTTTCTACTTTTCTAGTATTTTATTTTTTATTTTTTTTAGATCAATAGACTTAAATATCTCTAGAATATGAGGCTCAAGATTTTTTATATCCTTTTGAATTTTACTTATGGATTCAAGCTAGGCATGAAAAAACTATTATAATGTTGCAATATCGTCCTTTAGATGGTTGTGTGTCTTTGCACACACTTATTCACTCTATCTTTTATCAACCTCTTCTCTAAATCACTTGAAGTAGCTTCTTCAAGAATGAAATCATATCATTACAAAACCTCTAATAGAGTTCACAATTTCTCTTCACCAATTAAGGATTCATCTAATTTAGCATACAAAATTTTCTCTTAGAGAAACTTCAAGATATCCTCAATTAGTTCAATTAAATACTTCTTTCTAGCTATATGATGAAAGACATCACCCAAGTGAAACATTTAGAGAGATGATAATTTGTTCAAATATAATTTTCCTTCTATTACCAGTACTTATAATGCCTCTAGTGTATCTATCAATTGAAATTTCATTTGGAATTAAAGAAACCTAGGAACATTGGAACCTTCACCTATAGACACTCTTCTTACTATCGTTTCTTTCTCCTTCAATATCATTTCTTCTTTCTTCTTTTCTATTGAGTGGTCTATTCTTCCGTCTATCTTCTCTTCTTCATCCATTTCTTAATGCTTCTCCCTTTTTGTTTCTCCACCTTTCTTTTTCTTCGTTTCTTCCTTAGGAACTTTCACTGTACTTTGATCGAATTCTTGTCAAAATTCACTTGAATATCTAGAATAGTTTTCAGACCACCTACATCAATCTTGTGTTCCTCTATTCCCTTCTTAGGGACAAACATACTGCAACTTGTTTCTCCAATACAAATTCTTATGTTTTTATCCTCCTTTAGAGAAGACAAAATCTTCACCACTTCTTCTACATCCTCAGCTGCTATTTAATTTTATTGTTTCACTATTCTCTTTAGGTGTTCAATATATCCACCCATAATTTGATTTATTATTTATTTCTTTTTGAACCTTGCACTAAGAATTGTATAATTTTAGTTCTTGCTTCTAGAATAAGGAGAAACAAAATTTATCAATAACACTTGCCATTATGTTATTCTCCTTTGTTACTACATTTTTTCTCTTTTTTATCAAGATTTGTATGAAACTTTTGCTTAGTATCTGTGATTTTGCAAAAATTATCAAGTACCTAATCGCAACCTTTTCTATAGTTTCTTTAATCACTAGATGAGACTCATCATACATGTTTACTATAAACCCCAGTTATTTATGCATTCATATTCCACTTAGAAGAATATCCAAATCAAGTGGCTAATAATTTGAACCATCTTTACAATTTTCTTCCCTCTTAGTCATCTTTTGTACTTTAATTTTTATTTCTTTATAATTTCCTATAGGAGTCTCTCCTAGAGAAGCCATAGATCTTTTCTTGTTAGCCAAAGGAATTGCATCCTCTTCTTCTTCTTCAATCACCCTTTGCTTTGTCTTTATTCTAATCACAAGTTTCTCTTTCTATGCATCTTCTTTTGAGATTCGCTCAAATTCTTTATGGTGCAACCTAAACTGGTAAAAACCCTCAAAAGAATCAACCGACTTATGCAGCAATAGAGTCACAACGAAAGAAGAAAGAAAACATAACAAGTTCACATAAGAAGATCATTTAAAGCCTTAGAGATTTTGGCAATCATTTGGCTATCATCATACTATCATTAGAGAATATCCGGTAATTAACCAGTTACATGTAGGCTTCAAGCCAGATACAATCCAACCAGGACTCTAAGAATCAAGTGGATCACAACATGTGAATCTCAATCCTTATTCTAAGTTGTACTTTCTCTGCCCCCTACAAATGATACATAACATCATATTTATACCCACCAAAACACATCTAGGTTGGCCTCATAAAATTACATTCACCAATACAGGAAAATGAAACATGTAAGTAGGTCGGCCCTAAGAATTAGGTAGCTCTTTTTGGAAAATAACAAGCAAGTGATGCGGTTTAGTAGGAAGGTCAGCCACATGCCAAAGAACATCGGAAAAGACCCAAGATGGATCCACATGCTAAGAATCGCATTGCTAATGAAGGAAAACCAATTGATAAGCACAAGAATTGTCTCAGAACCCATAAATAGTCAATTGGAAGTTATATCTGACTAGAAAAGAACCCAAATGAACTCAAAATCTATAATCACACACATGAAATTGTATGGAAACCAAAAATAAGATCCACCACAAAGAACAAGCAACTATCGGTACCAATCGATAAGAATATAGAAAGCTAAACAAATAACTCGTGATGTTCGGAAAATGGTGAATGATGGAGATCTAGAGGAAAGCTTTTCTTCCCTCTGAGAGGAGACAAAATTTTCACTTCAGATTTCTGTTCAAACACATTTTCTGGATTACATTGGAAGAGGGAGGAAAATACACTAGATTCAACCTCTAGAGAAAGAGATTGAATTCTGAGTGATGGTAAGTGAATCGCCTCTTCTGAGATTGAGATTTGAATTGATTGAATTTTGTACTTATGATCAAGTGTAAAACTGACAAAGATCTGATTATAACTCAAGGTAGAAGCATAGGATGAAGTTGTGCACCTGGATCTGGCAATAATTTGTCGAATCAAAGTTACCCTACGAATTTGGGAAAAAGTTGCCCAAATCATGGCGGGAATGTACATGGTCCTTCGAAAAATCTACGAAACGAAAAGGGTTTTTTTGCCTCTACAAATTTAGCCTGAATATGAAAGTACAATTGTGCACCTACAACCTACACAAAGAAAAGAGAGGGAAAGGTGTTGGAATTGGGGGTTTTCTTTCAGGTCAAACACCAATTTTTGAATTAACCAAATGATGAAAGAAAGCACATGCAAGTAAATATAAATGAAAGACAGTAATGTAAATCTACTCAAGGGAGGTTGTAGATAGAATGTAGGTAGATTTTCTTATGTTGAATTGAATGTTGGAATGAATCTCCTCTTCAATGTTTGAATCCTTAACTTGAATGCAACACCCAACCTTGAAGGGAGACTTGAGAATGCTCAATGCTGGAAAGGAATGCTTGAATGCTCTTGAATTCTTGAATGCGCAGTCTTATGTATCAGTGTTATTCTTCTTGAACTTATGCCAAATGGGAGGGGAAATACGACTTGAATACTTGTCAATTAGGGCTAATTGACCAATTTTTCATTGTCAATGTGCAACCTCCAAATTACATTTAAAAAGGGTCCTGCCCTAAAATGGGGTAGGGGATAGGGGTGCCACGCCCCTGTCCTACCCTTTTTTGCAGGAGTGGATGCAGTCTAGTCAGTGCAGAGGGGAAGCAAGATGTGGTTTCAGGCATCAAGCAAGTCTCTAGTTTTCGATAACGATTAGGGATTTGAATCATGTGCATGAGGACCCTAATGTGGTTGAAAATTGCAAGGGTCACAATTTCATGACACTACATAACTAAATAAGAACAAAACTGAAAGGAAATATTTTTGGTTGATGCAAGAATGCTCATCGACCAAAGATGCTCCTACATCAGACAACCCAAGTAGAAAAAGATGTTCCATGAGAGGAAACTCATGAACATCTAAAAGGATTCAGAATGAAGATCCCATGCTCATTTCTGATCCAAATATCTTCTTTATCTGCAAACCTCTTCTCTAACTCTTTCAGTGCCTCAAACGAATTCTCTAACCTTTGACTCCCTTTGTTTCTCTTTCTTTGCTTCAAATCTACACGTTGGCTCAGTTTTTGCAGCCCTGATTTGGTTTTTCTACAAGACTTTATCTGATTTGTCACCGTCAACTCTTTGTCGCTCGGTTCCATTTATCCATTAGGTTCAATTGCCAAATCCTTCTACAAACTTATGTCACCCTCTGATATAATTTATGCAACTGGTTCTATCAGATCTTTCTTCAAAACTTTCAACATGACCTCTGCAACCAGTTCTTTCAAACCTTTCGGTATAACCTCTACTACTGGTTTCTCAGTACTGTAACTTTTCTCAGGACTGAGATTCTTCACCTCCCTCTCTTTCTCCTTTAAAGAAATCAATGTGAACTTATGCACATCATTTTCAATAGTAACTAGGATTCTTCTATAGTCATGAATAGCTCCTCTATCATAATGCCAACGATTTCCCAACAAGACAAGATAGACACTCATAGATACAATATCACATAAAAATTCATCTCTAAAAGTCCTAATGTTGAAACTCACCAAACACATCTCCTTTATCTCTATCTTTTGATCATCTTGTAGCCAAATCACCTCATAAGGACAAGGATTTTTAAGCCTCTTCAATCCAAGCTTCACAACCATCTTCTTAGATACTAAATTATCAGTCCTCCCTCTATGTAGAATGACCTTGCAACACTTACCACCTAATTTGCATACAGTCTGGAAAAGACTCTTCCTCTGAGTAGATTTGGTATCCTTTCTTCTGAACATAATGGATTCTCCTTGCTCTGGTGAAAATTCATATCTAGTACCATCTGGTTCCTCACTTGCCACACAATTTGTTGACATTCCTTTCTTACATTTATAGAATCTATGTCTGGTTTCTCCACACTTGAAACATTTGCCAAGAAATTCTCTACTGGTACTGATGATACCTTTCCTTGGTGTCTTTTGTTCCAGTTCTTTACTCCACTTAGGTTTTGACTCCTCTTCTTCAACTGGTTTCTTCATACTATGAGTCATCTTGAATTTCTCCTTTTCCTTAGCCTTAAAAAGAATATTGGAAAGCTTCTTCAACTGTGGAAACCCTCAACATACTCATCTCATCTTGAATGTTAAAAGCAAGTCCATTGTTGTACCTCACCACCTTTTCTCTATCCATCTCTCCATGTCCAGATCTGATCAAAACCTTGTATAATTCTTCAATATATTCCTTCACAATCATGTTTCTCTATTTCAAGTTCTACAACTTCTTGAACAATTCCAATTCATAGTCTCCTGGTATGAACTTGGCCTTCAATCTTCCAACCACCTGTCTCCATTGGGTAATCTTCAATTCACCACTCTCCACTCTCTCTTTCTGCAATTCTTTCCAACAGAAGGTAGCATGACCTTTCAACTTGGTATGTTCCAATCGCACTCTTTGTGGGTCCCTAACATCCTCAAACTCAAAGTATTACTCCAACTCTCTGATCTAATCGATCAGATCCTCCGGGTTCAGCGCTGTGAAAAATTTGGAAACCTCAACTTTATGAACATTACTTGCTTGTTCCACTACTCTTAGGAATATTTCCTCTCTTTCATCTTCTTCTCCTTCAGATTCCTCAAGATCTTCATTAATTTCCTGATATTCATCTTTAGAATCAGGGTTTCTCTGCAAACAATCCAAAGCATTTCAGATCTTATTCCTTACTTCAATCTTGAAGTCTTCCATCATTTTCTCTACCCTCTAGGGGTTTTTCCTCCTCGGTGGTAGCTCTTCTTCTACTCCGGTGAAGTGCCTCAACTCAGCAATCTGACTACCAGTTTCAATTGCCTCCCCTCGATGATCTATTGAACACACACACAACTTGTCTCCAATCAACTATCTGTCCACCTCAAGGAATGCCTCAATGTTTACAAACAATTCTTCCACAAGCCAGTCCATAATGAGCTTTGATACCACTTGGTGTAGACATAACTACTAAAAACCCTCAAAAGAGTCAATCAGCTTATGTAGCAAGAGAGACACAATGTAAGCAGCAAGAAAACATTACAATTTTACATAAATAGAACATTTAAAGCCTTAGAGTTTTTGGCAATCATCCGGTTATCATCAAAGAACATTCGGTAATCAACTGGTTACATGTAGGATTGAAGCTAGATACTATCCAACCGGGACTCTAAGAATCAACTAGATCACAACATGTGAATCTCAATCCTTATTCTAAGTTCTAATTTCTCTGCCCCCAACAAATGATACATAACATCATATTTATACTCATCAGAACATGAAGCATTCACCAATATAGGAAAATGAAACATGTAATTAGGTCGGCCCTAAGAATTAGGTAAATCTTTCTAGAAAATAACAACCAAGTGATGTGGTTCGGCAGTAAGGTCGACCACATGCCAAAGAACATCGAACAAGGCCCAAGATCAATCCACGTGCCAAAAATCATGTCGATAATGAAGGAAAACCAACTGGTAAGCACAAGAACTATCTCAAGAACCAGAAACACTCAAGCGGAAGTGATATCTGACTGGAAAAGAACCCAAATAAACTAAAAATATTGAATCAAGCACATGAAACCATCTACAAACTAAAAAATAAGATCTTCCATGAAGAACAAGCAACTCCCAGTACCAACTGGTAAGACCACAAAAAACTGCACAAAGAACTAAATAAGAACAAAATTGAAAGGAAATATTTTTGGTTGATGCAAGATTGCTCATCAAACGGGGATGCTCCTTCATCACTTTAACTTTAGGTTCTAGATCATCTCTCTCTTGTAGCCTTTTGTTTCTTTTTAGAGGTCTTCTTCTCAATTGGCATAGTCTTAATAGGGGTTCTAGGAAAACTCAATATTACCAATGGTAGGATAGACATAAATCTTATCCTTCTTTAACCAAATGCCTCAAAAACTCTCTGCAAAATAACATCCTTAAATAGTTTATCCATTCTTTTATCATGTCCTTTCTCAGTTTTCTCTTCTCCTAACCTTTCTTCAATTTCTTCCACTATACCAAAACTAAACTTCTTCTTCATAAACTTCATAAGGAAGCTCAAAATGCGTATTATTTTGGGTTCTACTACCAGAATATAAAAGTTGTCCCTACTTACTAGAAATGTGAATGCATCTTTGTATTTCCAAACCACAAATGAAGGAAATCTCCATACCTTTTACATTGTATCATATTTTTTTAACCTGCTAGAGAATATGCTATTGTTTGCCTTGTTATCTCTTTTCAGCCCTCTAATGTTTTCTTTGATTTGTACTTTAATAGGAGATGAACTTCCTTAAACACAATTATCTTTTTCCTGAAGTTCACTCATAAACATGAAAGCTAATAAAATAATCCAGGAGCCATACTTGAATTCATACTTACTCACCTTGGTCCTTTTAAGATTATGTAGTAGCTACTACCTCGTCATCTCACTCAAGTAAAACTTCTCTTCAACCACCACCATTTGATGTTTAATACGAAGTGCAATTATGGTCCTTGAATACATACTTACTCACCTTGGTCCTTTTAAGATTATCCAGTATGAACAAGGCCATGGATA
This sequence comes from Cryptomeria japonica, assembly GCF_030272615.1. Taxonomy (NCBI): domain Eukaryota; kingdom Viridiplantae; phylum Streptophyta; class Pinopsida; order Cupressales; family Cupressaceae; genus Cryptomeria; species Cryptomeria japonica. The sequence continues at coordinate 176,343 of NW_026729115.1, forward strand.
CCCAATGGACATAGGCAACTACCCGACCATGTGGAACCTGAAGGCCAACCCCCAATGCTAGGAAATATACATAAGGCCCTCAAACAAATAGGGAACCAAAGGATGGAAACTACCTATACCCAAGGGTTAACATACAAAGGAACTCAAGTATACAATTTAGACAAGGGCCATATTAGGGACTTACTAGAAAACTCACAATGGTAGAATATTGTACTTACCTAAAGGTTCTATACAAGTGAGATAGGTGTACAACATCAAAATCCATCAAAATATGATTCATAATAGTCCATATATACCCTTTAACAATAACAACATCACATATACAAGTAATTCAATGCAAGTCCATTTTTAGGTACACATTCCATCATGAATCCATCCAAAACACATCTCAAAGCATCAAGAGGTCATAAAAGACCTCACGAGACATCACTAACCTTTCTTACATAAATAAAATAGATCGTTATACATTCTTCAAACAACATCATAAACTAACACATTCAAGTCTCATTAACAAATTATTTGTTTCTGAGTGCTCAAATCACCTCCTAACCTCATGAAACTCATCACAATTTTATGTAATTGGAGGGAAACCATAATAGAACCATATAGGACCAAATTATACTCGAAAAAACCTCCATAATCAATAATTACAAACACAAAAGGGAAATGAATTCATTTAATGAGTTTTCCAAACATATCTCCAAAAACAACCCTTAAAAATATAGAAATGGAGGAAGGCAAAAGGAACATCCATAAGCCAATAAAAGAAAAAACAATGTCATCATTTAAAAAACAAAGAATACACAAAAAATGACATGAAAAAACCTCAAAAATATTCCATTCCAATATTATTTGAATGAAAGGATAAAAAGTTTAAAATACCCTGTCACAAATGGGGAGAAATGAAGGCAAGAAGGTGAAGAAACTGATGAAGAAATTCTGAGTCCAAATGGCCAACAAACTAGCCAATCCAAAATAATTTGAAGACAAAAAAATAACAGCAAACAAATCCACACATACTCAAGTAAAATCTCTCCAAAAATCTCTTCAAAATCCTCCCCTCTCCTCACAAAATTCTCTAAAAACTTGCCTAGATTGAATAAATAAATGGGCTCACAAAGACTCCCTCAAACTTCCTCCAAATTTTCTAACAATCAATCCCAAATTTCCCTTCCTCCATACACAACAAAATAAGTTATTTTGAGCATAAAACCATTTGCAAAAAAAATATGAAAGAAGCCTCAAAAATCCCTCCAAATTTTTTTTCCTAAAAACCTCCTGAAATATACAATCCAAAAGGCTCTTCAAAAGCCAACTCTCAAGAGCCTTTCATAGGAAGGTGAAACAATTCCTAACTAAAAGGTAATAATTAAAACCATAAAATTATAATAAAATCCTACCAAATATAACAAAACATATGAATATAAACTTAAAATAACATATATAAACTCAGCTAGGGTTTCTCACCAAAAGATTTAAATATTAGAAAGTGGGATAATTCCCCTATAAAATAGCCACTCTAGAATATATAATAAACCAAAATATAAATATAATCATATGTGCACCAACAATATATAAATATTTATTCATTATAAAGCATATTCATTCAACAAAACAATATTAGATTAATTATCAAATTATAACCATATTATTCATATATATAATACATTCATGCACACATATATACATACATTAAATATAAATCTAATATCTCAAAGACATAATTAATAAACCATAAATAAAAGTCACAAATGAAATCTGATGAAATATTTAAATTACTATAAAACACTCAAAAATAACCATTTAACAAGACCCATTTGAAAACTAAGGGTTAACGGATAATGCCTTGATGGCATTCCGATCAGGTGAATAAGACTGACAATATCATTTATTACGAAGAAATGGTCTAGGGTTGGGACAATGTAATTCCATTGCGCTATCTCCACACACCACCAACAAGATTGTTTTTAGGCATGCTCCAACCTATGGAACCAAATAGAGTCAATGCTTGACACTTACAAACCTACACCACAGAGCGAATGCCCATGCATATATATAAATATAGCCTAATACATATATAAATATATTGGTGGAGGTGATTCGTGACATTACATGTCCCTCCTAAGAGGGTGATGTAAGATCATCCCCTCTCACCAACAACATGAACACACATGATGCATAAATCCATCCAGATGTAGCATCTATGTTCATCTATACTAGGGTTAGTGGATCATAAATAATGCAACTACTTAACATTTATACATTAGGTAAATGAGCATTATCTAATCACAATGTGCCCCATAATCATACTACACACTATACTCTAACTTTACAATGAATTAAGTAAGAAATAAAGTCCATCATCAAAGTATCACACTCCTAGAACCGAAAACACATCTTAAACATAAATTAAGAATTAAGTAGAAAGAATAATACCATCACTAAACTAGGGTTCAATTTCATAACACATGTTAGTAGTGCCGAGACAAGTGAGATATTATATTTTTCAATATCAATTTTAAATTGAAATATTTTTTCCTTTTGCAAATTATGATCATATTGTTTCTATCTTATAATTCGTCATTTCAAAACACTATTATTTCCTATTGCAAAAAAAAATAAAAAATTTATGGATGCCCTTTTATATGATTCACAAAAAAATAACCATAGCCTATTAATTTCACCCATAAACATATGCATGTGGTATATCAGTAATACTATAACCATTAGCTCTACATGCATAATCACTCAAACAAAGAATACTTAATCATCACATGAAAAATGCACAACTCATGACACGCGGATATTTCATGCGGAAATCCAAATGGGAAAAACCACAGTGGGGATGAATACCCACAAGATTATTTTGAACTTTTTTGAAGCTCGCTCTATTAGGATCCTAGTCCGGTTAAAGACATTACAATATGGTTCTGCTAGGAACCAATCTTGTTAAAGATCACCTAGTTAAGGGATGGCTATATACCCTTTTAAAGGTTGAAACCCTGTTAATGGTTACCTTGCTAGAGGATTTAAAGAACTCAATGAACTTGAGTCACCTGGTTAGAAGATTTACAGTAAGCCTATTAAAGATACCCGGCAAAAGGATTTTCCTTCTATTAAAATGGTTAGAAGACAACAGGTAAAACTTTGATCTGATAACAACACTATATGCTAAGGAAGATCCTTTTCAGTTCCTCTACTCTGCAATCACACTTTGCAGTTTTATCTCACTGGTTTGGCAAGTATCTCATAACTCGAATACACACACAACTTTTGCCAACAACTTACAATAACAAACATCATTGACCTTATAGACAACAATTAGCTCGGTAGGATAAACCCTAAACCCTAAGCATTTAGGTTTACAATTACAGTCGATCAAATCCTGATCGTCCAAACACTTTCCATAGAGTGAAGCAATCTCAAACAGATCACAAGTCATTCTACATCGTCCATTCTTCACCACACATAGAAATCAGTAACTCATCACGTTTCTTCTCATACTGCTAAGAAGAATGTTCATTCTTGAGGTAGACATTTAATGCAGTCGATCTTCACATGCAAGATCCTCAAGGAAATCCTTCTTGTGCACAAAACTGACGTGGCACCTTGATCTCATCTTCATCTCTTAGCTAACTCATCACAAAATGTCACCGGTTGCATTACATAAGATGGATTGCCAAACCAGAAACCCTAGAGCTGAGACTACAAACCGATAGTCACACTTAGTGAAACCCAGACACCGGTTCACTAAAACTCTTCATATTGGTTCACTTGCACTTATTGACATCAATGACAACATACATTATCATCATATCATCATACCGGTTCATCAAATGCCAACAGGTTCATCCAGTAGTGCAACAACAAGCTGCAAAGCCATTTTGATATAGTGTCTTGGGTTTGAAACACTTACAGGTGTCTTGAAGATGGTAAATGAGTGCTCTTGATAAGTTTTCAACCCTCACATCCCACACAAGAGTTGCCTAGGCAGTATACAGAGACTATCACCATGAAGACTGATGGTGGTGGTAGAGATTGCCCAAAAGATTCCCCTCCCACTTGCCTTGTTGGAGATAGCGCAAGAGATTGGCGATGATCAAGCATGGAGAGATAAGGTGGTGTTGGAACATGGATAGATTAGGAGGATGGAGAAATAAGGATGATGTCCCTAAGAAATGTGGCCTCACTCGTCATAGCTTCAGTCAAAAGTCTGACTTTCACTGATATATATGTGTGTGTGATAAGTGAATAATGAGCAAATATATCTATAAAATACTTTATCTATATTCTAATAAATATATAATTATGCTAGTTAACTAGCAAAGATATAATTTTAAAATTTTTATGTAAAATATGTTGGTAGATATTAAATTTTAAAAATAAAATTAAAGAAGAGTATTGCTTTTTTTCTTTAAAAATCAAGATAAAAATAAAGTGAAAAATAAATCTATTAAAATAAAAATAGGAAAAAAGAAAGCTATTTTTAAAAAAACACTACATTACTATGTTTTTTTTTCTCTTCTTTAAAGTGCTTATAAATCTTTTAAAAAATGGAATATGTTTACCTACTTATTTTGTTTTTTTCTAATACGGATAAGGAAACCCAAGAGTTACGCTGAACTAGAATATTTACGGTCTATGGAGATATATTTGGTTGTTCATCTGATTTTCCTAAATCCATGATCGCCAAGAACTCTAATCTCGATGTTGCAAGTAAATTCCCATGTTAATGTTGCAAGTAAATACTTGTGTTAATGCCTTTCATTATGGAATATATGTTAGGTGATCCTAAACCAAATGGCTATATATTTTAGAAAAACTATAAGAAATTCATAGCTTTGTAATAGGGGATACACTATGATTTGATGTTATGGTGGTTAGTTATGGTGGGAAATGTTTAAATAAGCCTTGTAATGGTCAAGGTCAAGGTTGGTGGCTATTGGCCATGGTGTATTGGTGAGAAAATCAATAAACACGTTATTTTTTTTGCACTTTCTATTGGTTTTTTTTTTATTAAAGAGACTTGTATGAATGTGTACGGCCTCCTTAAGGTCTGAAACTAGTTTTGTTGCATCCAATTTCATTAAATTTTAAAGAAGTTATTGCCAATTTACTAGAAAATGTCTGAAAACCTCATGATTTGGGCATAGGAGTTAGGATTGGTAGAAAATCTCTTGGAAAAGGATTTGTAATAGTTGGAAATGTTTGGGAAAACCATTTTAGACATTTTTGAGCCATTTTTATGAGATTTTGAGGCTTGGAGTCTCAAAACCCTATTTCAACCTAGTGGAATAAGCCTTATTAGGCCTTTTAGTAGAATTAGCAGTCAATTTTTGGCTTTGTTTTTCCAAAACACCCCCTATTCATTTCAATATTTGTTGTATAAGGCTGAAATAGGTACTCAAATATGTTCTTAGATTTTAGATATCAAATCTGCATGAAAACCTGCATTTGCTACTCTAATTACACCTAATCCATTATGTAGAAGACAAGATTTAGGTATGTGCAAGATCATGGTGGGCCAAACAAGCCCTTAAGTGGCAATAAAAAAAATAGAGTTAAACCTCTTTCACAAACCCAATCTGATCACCTATGATTAACCAAAACCTCTGCATATGATTACAACATTATTCGCAAACAAATAATTTCATATCCCATAAACCCGCATACCATGTCATGATCTACAAAGAGATCTTACATCATATTTATACCAACCTAGGACCTAAACAATTAGGTCGACCACCTAAAAGATAATACAATAGATCTTTTACATAATCTCAAAAACTAATGATAAACCAAGTTGGCCTAAGACCAAAACAACATAAACCAAACAATAAATTTAACTGGTGACGCATTTGGAGCATCAACCAACATGTTACACAAATCGATCCATAACCTAACAGAATAAGACCGAACCTATAATAGGTCACCATAAGCCAAATGAAACATCACAAACAACTGGAACACGAACATGATAACCATCAGCATCCTGATAACCTTCTAGAAGCCTCACCAATACCACTTATCAGATTCATCAAAAGATCTTCATCAAAGTGCTATCGATAAAACCCTTACTGGTGACCAAAAGTCTTACTAGAACAAATGATAGCATCCAGATCATCAAATCCCAAACCAACTAAATGTGATATGCATCAAAAACACATGAATAACCAATCCAAGCCAATACCACGAGCCAGACCAAATCGGAGAATACTGGAGATGGTCTCAAGATCAATATCTTAATCCAACCACTCTACCAAAAGCTAATAGACAACAAAATAGGTAGTGTTGACATCAATGACAAAACATCAATTGAACACATAATTAATTCCTCCAAATTGCCAACAATCTCCCTCTTTGGCATTGATGGCAACACTAGATGTGAAAAACATCCAAATGCCAAACAAGTGTCTCCCAATGGAAGATATCCAACAAACTCTGCAAGATGATATGACAATGAAGTTCTAAACCAAAAACCAAGCACCCCCTAAGAATGATATCACTGCAAAGCTCTATTTTTCACATATATCTCTCTCACTTTTACATCAATGCCAGGAATCTGAAATAAACATCAAAGAAAAATCATAAAACCTTTGAACCACACAGCTGATTACTCCCCCTGAGTAGTAGCATCAACACATCAATCTAGAATGAATGATAGAACTGATAAATACATACCAAACTGATGCCAATCAGCATCACTCAAGTCTGTACCGTAGGGCGGAAACTCCCAATCTGTCTTTGAAGTACTCAAATGATTGCTTATGCAAAGGTTTAGTGAAGATATCTACAGTCTTCTCTTTAGTGTTCACATAAACCAATCTGAATTGATTTGCTTCCACCTTCTCCTTTAAAAAATTATACTTGATAGAAATATGCTTAGTCTTAGAATGAAATACTGGATTCTTTGATATATCAATAGCAGTAGAGCTATCATAGTGAATAACTGTCAGTTCATTGCAATCAACCCTTATATCATTAAACATTTGCTTCATCCATAAAAATTGTGTATAGTTAGTAGCAACAACAACATACTTAGCTTCAGTAGTAGATAAAGAAGTACATGATTGCTTCTTTCTGATCCATGAAACAAGTTTCTTTCCAAGAAAGAAAGATCCACTGGATGTGCTCTTCCGGTCATCAACATCTCCAACCCAGTCAACATCTGTATATGCACATAGTGTAAACTCATCATCTTTAGGATACCACAAACCATTCTCAGTTTTTCCTTGCAAATACCTAATTTTTTTCACCGGACACTCATGATTCTCTGTAGGATCACAAAGATATCTTGATACAATAGAAACAACATTCATTATATCCAGTCTAGTCTGAGTCGGATATAATAAACCTCCAATCATTGATTTATACCTTGTAGGATTTACCAGAGAAAAATTCTCATCATAATAAATTCCTTCCTTTTGAGAATATCCTTTACTTACCAATCTAGCCTTATTCCTCATGACTTGTCCATCCTCATTCAATTTATTCCTGAAAATCCATTTAGTTTCAATAACATTCTTAGTTTTAGGCTGGGGAACTAAAGACCATGTGTTGTTCTTTTCATTTCGATCTAATTCCTCTTCCATAAATTTCATCCAACATTCATCTTTACAATCTTCAATGACTGATGTCAGTTCAACTTGAGAAATTAAACATACGTTATTAGTTGCCAACCTTCTTCGAGTCATCACTCCTTTGTTCTTGTCTCCAATGATCTGATCTTCTGAATGATTCAACCTTACATACCGAGGAATCTTCTAACTTTCTATTTCCCTACTCTGATCTTCAGTCACTATTGAATTTTATGATACTGCTAGAGTAACTAGTTCAACACTTTGTTTCAATATAGGTGCTACCGATTCAGTTATGATAATCTCCACTTCTGGTTCTCTCTCATAAGTTTTGATTTGACCTCTGTACAACTCATCCACCTTGACATTAGTGCTCTCCATAATTCTCTACAATCTCTTGATATAACATCTATATGCTTTTCTTTCATTAGAATAACCAAGAATTATCCCTTCATCACATCTAGGATCAAAATTTCCAATGGAATCATCTCTTTTGATATAGCATTTACTACTCCAGGTACTGAAATACTTAACTGAAGGTGTATGACCAAACCATATCTCATACGATATCTTATTGGTGTCTCCTTTGATATGAACTTTGTTGAATGTGTATACCATCATTCTCACAACTTATCTCCAACAGATATGAGGTAGATAATCTTCCATCATCATAGTTCTAGCCGCATCCAAAATATTTTTGCTCTTTCTTTCCACAACACCATTCCACTAAGGTGTCCGGGGAGCAGACAATTGTTTCCTTATCCCATTCTTCTCATTGTAACTATCAAATTCACCGGATGTTAATTCACCACCCTGATCTGACCTTATGAATTTAATCTTCAACCCTATCTCTGTCTCAACCTTTAGCTTTAAAGATTTTAAACTTTCAAAAGCCTCAGATTTCCCCCTTAGGAAATAACCCACATCATTCTAGAATAGTCATCAATGATTAGCATAAAATATCTATTACCCTAAAAAACTCTTCATTCTAGTAGGACCACATAAATAAGTACGAATAAGATCAAGAACATCATTATATTTATCATGTATACTCTTAAAAGAAGTTTTCACCTGCTTTCCCAATTTGCATTCCTTACATATTGGATTATAGGGCTTCACAATCCTAGGTATATCTCTAACACCCTTAGTTGAACTGATCTTTAAAATGCAATCAAAATTAACATGACACAACCTCTTATACCATAGCCAACTTTCTTTAATTTGTGCAATCAAACATGTCTTCTCACCAAAGTTCAAAAGAAATATGTTACCTTTAGTTTGTGTAATGGTTACAATCTCCAAACTAGATCTCGTAATGATTTTGCATTTTCCATCCTTGAACTGTAATTGAAATCCCTTATCCACCAATTGTCCTACACTCAAAAGATCATGCCTTAAATATTCAACATAATAAACATTATCAGTATTATGCTTACCATCCAAAGATATAGTTCCTCTTCCTCTAATCATGCATTCTTTGTCATCTCCAAATCTAACCAGTCCACCATCAAATTCTTGCAAAGATAAAAACTTCCTTTTATCTCCAGTCATATGATGTGAAAAACCACTATCTATCACCCATTCATCCTTGTCTTTAATTTTAGCAGCTAGGTCCTTTTCCTTATTCAAAATAACAAGTATCGGAGCATCGTCCTTAATAGCCAAAAAAATGCATTCCTTACCACTACTGGATCCACTAGCCGAATCTTGTGTCGGTTCATCATCAAAATCAATTACACCTTCCTCATATACATAGTAACATGATTTGTCTCTATTTCTCCTGTACTTATGCTTGTTTTGATAATCATGGCTAGGCCTAAAAGATCGTCTAACTCTCTCTTCAAATCTTGAATTCCTCTCAGGACATCTACATTCCAAATGACCTATCTTATTACATGCAAAACATTTAAAAGGTTATTTTCCTTCATAATTACTTCTTGTAGGACCTTTAGGTACTCTTCTAGAAAATAGGACTTCCAATTGCTCAAACTCTTCATCTTCTTTCTTCATTTCATCAAGTTCCTTCACATATAAAGCTTTCCAATCACTCTTGCTAGTCGATGATGTAGGTGCATGAAAAGAAGATTCAGTTTTTGCATCTCCTTGAGGACCAAATTCTTCAAGGTCAAAAGAAGACAATTTTTCAACCAAAGTAACCTGGTTAATAGAAGTTTTAGCCATTGTTCTCAACTCATTAATTGTAGTATCCTTCATGTTGTAAGCCAGTGGCAAAGATCTCAAAACTCTAGAAACAATCTCATCTTTGCTCAAAGGTCCACCACGACACTGAATTCTGATAACAATTTCATTTATCTCTTTCCATGAAAGCAGTAATCCTTTCATCTTATTCCATCTTTAGGTTCTCATACCTTATCTGGTAACCATCAAGTTTAGCAATTTTTACAATAGGGTCACCTTCATTCAAAGTTTCCATCTTATCCCATATAGCCTTCTCATTAGATTGGTCAGTTAATCTCATAATTTGTTGACCAAAAAGTGCTCTCAAGAGTGCTTCTCTAGCTCTATAATCATTTTCAATATACTTATCCAGGCTTGCCGGAGGAGGATTTCTAGATGCTAGATTATGAGTATAGCCTTTCTCCGTGATCTCCCAAATTTCTTTCCCAATACATCTCAAATGAGTTTCCATCTTAATCATTCATACTCTGTAATTTGTCGAATCAAGCTTAGGGGTTTCTCTTCAGAAAAGAGATGCAATTGAATTATTGTTTTCTATAGGATCTTCCTCAAGCGGTTAAGCTTCTACAAAAGAGGACCAAGCTCTAATACCAACTATTAGGATAACCGATGGACAACTGAGAGGGGGTGGGGTAAATTAGTTGTCAATAGATTATAAAACTTTGAGCTCACAAAAAATTCTATCGGAATGCATAAACCAAATACTAGAATAGAAGATGTAATAGTTAAGCATAAACATAAATCACAAAATAATTAACCAACCATCCATAACAAATAACACCAAGATTTGTATGTGGAAAAAGTGGTAAAGGAAAAAACCATGGTCAGAAGCCTACCCATAGTCAGTTAATACTTTTGCAGCAAGTATGTGATTATAATAAGAGGGGCCTACACATGTAGGAAGGCACAGTGCTCATCACAATAGGAGCTTGACTTACTACAAATAAATCCTGACTACAATCCGAAAAGATAAGTGAACTGCAAGAATAACATTTCCTATGCTTGAGTACAGTTCTGGTTAAGCTCATTACCAAAGGTCTTAAACCTCTTTCACAAACTAAAACTGATCTCCTATGTTCAACCAAAACCTCTACATATGATTACAACATTATTCGCACATAGATAATTTCATATCCCATAAACCCATATACCATGTCATGATCTACAAAGAGATCTTACATCTTATTTATACCAACCCGGGACATAAAAATTAGCTTGGCCACCTAAAAGAAAATACAATAGATCTGTTACATAGTCCTGCAAACCAATGATAAACCAAGATGGCCTAAGACCAAAATAACATAAACCAAACAATCAATCCAACTAGTGATGCATCGGGAGCATCAACCAACACGTTACATAAACCACTCCATAACCTAATAGAATAAGACGAGACCTATAATAGCTCTCCATAAGATAAATGAAACATCACGAACAACTGGAACACAAACATTATAACCAACAGCATCTCGATAACCTTCTAGAATCTGCACCAACACCACTTATCAGATTCATCAAAAGATCTTCATCAAAGTGTTGTCCTTAAAACCCTTCGCGGTGACCAAAAGGCTTACTAGAACAAACGATAGCATCCATATCATCAATTCTTTAGCCAACTGAATGTGATACGCATCAGGAACACAAGAATAACCAATCCAAGCCAAAACCACAAGCTAGACCAAATCAGAGAATATCAAAAATGGTCTCCAAATTAATATCTTAATCCAACCACTCTACCGGAAGCTAGTAGACAACAAAACAACTAGTGTTGACATCAATGACAAAACATCAATACAACACATAATCAATTCCTCCAAATTTCCAACACTACCGACATTATTTCAAAAATATGTAAGAATATAATTTGTAGCAAATTGAATTTAGTTTCCAAGATAATAGTTTTTTTCTGAAAAAATATAACTTTTTGACTAAAATTTGAAATTTCAATGCAGCAGTACTAAAATTTCAAGAAAAAAAAAGAAGTGGGTGTCTGTGTGACCACCATAATCACAATCAAATAATAATATTTTTTTATAAGATTTTAGTTATGAGTAGGAGACTCATGTCCAAATGTGACATGTATTTTTTTGTATTTTATTTTGAAATAAATAATTAATTATGATTTTTTTACTACAGCTTTTTAAAAATATAAAAAACAGATATATTTGTGGCTCGAGATTTCAAATTAAGGATGAATTGAGTCTTGCTACTCGTAGGATTGTGAAGAATATTTTCAGTTGGCTACTAGGGCAGAAGAGAAGTTAACAAGAAGACAAGAAAGACAAGGAATAGGTAAAGGTAGCATTAGTAGAGGAAGAAGACCAAAATAGTTCTTTGAAGGTCAAGAAGAGGCAAGATAAAGGAATGACCAAGTTGTTGATCAAAGAGGTGGCTTTAGAGATTCTATAGGAAGGTTTGCTGGACAAGGTAGGACTTCAAGTCCATTTGTAGGTAGAGGTTATCATTGTAATCAATTTGGCCATATATCATAGAAGTTCCCTAATAAACAAGGTTCTACTTCAAGTGGTACTGACAAACTAGTTCAATTGGTGCAAGAGGATGATTGAGATAGTTTAAACTCTCCTGATTAGCTTGCTGCTCTAGAAGTTGGGGAATTACTAATGGTGCGAAGAACACTCCTTAGAGAATCCAAGGAGAAAGAATCAACAAAAAAGAGAACAATATTCAAGAGCACCTGTAAATGCAAAGGAAAGGTATGTAAAGTAGTAATAAATTTATGGATTACTGATAACATGGTTAATAAACTGAATTTGGAAAAGATACCTCATGAAAGACCTTATAAAGCATCTTGGTTTAATGATAATCAATCTATTTTGGTTAGTAGGAAAGCTTGGGTTGAGTTTAGCATTGGTGGATACAAGGATAAGATACTTTGTGATGTGTTTCCCATGAATGTGTGTCATTTATTACTTGGAGGACCAAGGAAGTTTGATAGGCATGCCATATATGATGGTAGGGACAATACTTATTAGATTGAGAAAGATGGAACCACTTTTACACTAACAACATTGCAGGAAGAGGTTAAGGAGAAGACCAAGGCAACAAAGATGATAATGTTAGGTAAGAAATAATTTGTAAAGATGGAGGAAGAAAAATATGAAGAAGCCACTTCAAGCCTTGAATATGTCAAGATAGTAAGCACGAGGAGCGATTCAATATTGGGAAAAGAAGAAGGTGAGGTGGTATCAAAACCTGATAAATAGGAGGTTAAGGATGAATTGCAAAATTGGGTAGAAAGGCCTGATGTGATCATGATAGGAAAAATTCTTTGTTTCTTGGTTTCAAAAGAGATTAGTGGGAAATTAATTTCTACCAAGATAGAGGTATATAAACTCAATGATATAGAGATTATTGGGGAAAAGAATCTGGTGAGAGCGATGAAGGAAAAAGGTGATGTGAGTAAAGGTGAATGACAAGGCCAAATGGGTGAGTTTAAGCTTGCATCAAGAGTAGAGAAGAGGATAGTCCAAGACAAATAGGACAAAGGCATGTTAGCAAATGTTTAGGAAAATTCACTACCAGTTTTAGATAAGTAAAAGGTCAGAGGGAATCCATCAGGCTAGTTTGTGAAGATTGAGCAATTTCTAGGTGGCAAGGACTCTATCAATGCGAAGAACAATGGAAACCTTCAATAAGTGATCCAATGGAAAGGAGTGCCAGATGAAAAATAATTTGGAGAACAAGAAGGTGAAGTGATCAAGCATAATCTACAACAATACAATCCTCAAGGGACTTGAGTTCTTTTTTCAGTCTGGGTGTATGGTGCAAGGGCACCATGATAGTGCATTTTGTAACGAGGTATTTTCTTAAGTTTTAGGATGTTTGAGTCTTATTTGTTCCAATAATGTCATAAAAAACCATTTAGAATTTAACTAGAGTCATTTGGTTTCAAACTTACAAATATTGCAAAATCTTGTAAAAGTGTTATGTTAAAAGTTGCAAAAATGCAAAAGGTGGGAAGTTGAACGGTCATAGGATTTTAAAGGTATTTTTAGTTGCCTAGATATGGTAAAAAATGTTTAAATAAGCCTTGTAATGGTTGATTTTGACATTAGTGTCCATTGTACATGGCGTATTGGTGATAAAATCTATAAAACACACTGGTTTTCCTACACTTTCTATTGGTTTTTTTGTTGTTACAAAGACTTGTATGGTTGTGTACGACCTCCTTATGGTCCAAAAATAGTTTTTTATTTAGAGAAACATATTACCTAACTATTGGTGGTGGTGGAATCTAATTTCATTAATTATTAATGAATTTATGGCCAATTTACCGAAAACAGTCTGAAAACCTCATGATTTTGGGTATAGGAGTTAGGGTTGGTAGAAAAGCTATTGGAATGGGATTTTAAATAGTTTTAAATATTTGGGAATACCTTTTAAAACATGTTTGAACCATTTTTATAATATTTTGTGGCCTATATTGTCAAAACCATGTTTCAACATGGTGGAATAAGACTAATTAGACATTGTAGCACAATTACAAGTTAATTGTTGGCTTTTTTGTTACAAAATACCCCTAACCCATTTCATGATACCATGTATAAGGCTGAAATGGGTACTCAGATATGTTCTTAGATTTTTTATATCTCATTTTCATGAAACGTTATGCCCAAAAAACCCCATTTGCTGTTATAATTAGGCCTAATCCACTATGGTCTTAGGTTGTAGGGGTGGAGCCTAGTTTGGAGATTATGCCCTATTGAACCCTTCATGAGGGTTACTAGTAGAAATGAGCATTTGAGTGTGAAACCATCAAATTTAGGGACTTGAAACTTGCAAGGGAAGAAAATAGTGATTGTTATCACTTGAAATGGATTTCTAAGCCCCTTCTCTACATCAGGAATGCAACACATCCTTAATGTCGCTTATCAAGACTACCCAAATAGGAACCCAGGTAGGAACATCTTCAACTTTCGATCACCTAGTCTTCTAAGAGCATGACATATAATGAGGATGCACATCCAAAAATACTATTATATAAATCACATAATCATGTAAGTTATATCCACCATTTACTAGACTAAAGAGTATGGTAGATTTTTCACCTAAATAGTTAGACATAGTTGAAACACTATGCCAGTATATACAATCATCAATCAAAGTTGTAGGAGCCTCATTATTTAATACTTTAAATTTTTACATATGCTTATCAACATAAAACATATACCCACACAACATCTACATACAACCATATATCACTACACCATGTAGAAAATATCATTCAAACCACAAGTTTTACATCAATGATGACATGCAAGTTATATTTACAAGAATCACTCCCTCAATGATGACATGCAAGTTATATTTACAAGAATCACTCCCTTTGACATTGATAGCAAAACTTGTGCCAACATTTATCTCTCCTCCTTTGACATCAAGGAAAAAGGACACATGAACAATATATAACACTATGCTATACATAACTCACCCTATTTATAAGATCTCTTCAACAATAGAACACCTAAAAATAAATTTCACCTATACTATTCCATAAATAGATGATGAAAACAATATCTTACTGAAAGTTCATCTAAATATCTTACAGGGTAGGGATTATGGTATACCTGCAACTGTGTCGAAGCAAAGCTCCAATCAACTCCTGCATTATCAAAACATTGAGCTGGCTCTAAATCTTCAAAACGAGTTGTTTTGCAACTTTACAACTTCCAAAACTAGATACTGATGCACTCAACACCTGAGAGTCTTTCAAAATTTTCACCATTCTTGTGAGATGCATATCAACAATATTCCTTAATCTGAAAAAGTCTTTCTTTACATTCTCTTTTTGATCCACCAATTGATTTACATTTGTATACTAATTTTTTACTTTTCTAGCATTTTCATTTTCATCAAGATTCTTTAGATCAATAAACTTAGATATCTCTAGAATATGAGCCTCAAGATTTTTTATATCCTTCGGAATTTTACTTGTGGATTTAGGCTAGCAATGAAAAACTTGTATACTTGTATCACACTATCTACACTCTACTCAAATGTTGCAATACCATCCTTCAGATGGTTGTGTGTCTTTGCACACACTTATTCACTTTATCCTCTATCAACCTCTTCTCTGAATCACTTGAAGTAGTTGCTTCAAGAATGAAATCATATCAGTTTAAAACCTCTAATAGAGTTCACAATTTATCTTCACCAATTAAGGAATCATCTAATTTAGCATACGAAAATTTCTCTTGAAGAAACTTCAACATATCCTCGATTAGTTTAATTAAATACTTATTTCTAGATATATGATGAAAGACATCACCCAAGTGAAACATTTGGAGAGATGAAAAATTGTTCAAGTATATTTTTCCTTCTGTTACTCGTACTTATAATGCCTCTAGTGTATCTATCAACTCAAATTTCATCTGCAATTAAAGAAACTTGGTAGCATTGGTAGATTCACCTATAGACACTATTCTTATTGGCTTTTCTTTCTCCTTCTTCAATCTTATTTCTTCTTTCTTCTTTTCTATTGTGTGGTCTATTCTTTCATCCATCTTCTCTTCTTCATCCCTTTCTTTATGCTTCTCCCTTTTTGTTTCTCCACCTTTCTCTTTCTTCAATTCTTCCTTAGGAACTTTCATTGAACTTTGATCAAATTCTTGTCAAAATTTAGTTGAATATCTAGAATAGTTTTGAGACCGCCTACATCAATCTTTTGTTCCTCTATTCTCTTCTTAGGGACAAACATACTACCACTTGTTTCTCCAATACTAATTCTTGTGTTTATCTCCTTCTTCGGAGAAGACAAAATATTTAGCACTTCTTCTACAACCTCAATTGCTATATCATTTAATTGTTTCACTATTCTCTTTAGGTCTTCAAGATATCCACCCATAATTTGATTTACCCTTTATTTATTTTTGAACCGTGCACTAAGAATTTGTATAATTTAACTTGTTTTTTATAGAATAAGGAGGAACAAACTTTATAAATAGCACTTGCCCTTACGTTATTCTCCTTTGTTACTGCATTTTGTCTCTTTTTTTAATCAAGACTTCTATCAAACTTTTGGGTAGTATCTATTTAATATCACTTGATTTTGGAAAAATAATCAATTACCTATTCACAAACTTTTCGATAGTTTCTTTATTCACTAGATGAGACTCATCATACATATTCACTATATAAACCCCAATTATTTATGCATACATATTGCACTTAGAAGACTATCCAAATCAAGTGGCTAATAATTTGGACTATCTTTATGTTTTTCTTCCTTCTTACTCTTCTTTTGTACTTTCTTTTTTATTTCTTTCTTCTTCCCTATAGGAGTCTCTCCTAGAGAAACCATAGATCTTTTCCCGTTAGCCAGAG